>NC_133482.1:9100234-9199463 GCF_025370935.1 Choristoneura fumiferana | reverse complement strand
ACTGTCCCTTGCCTCTGTTGTTCATTTTTCTTCCCCTTTTCCGGGGCCAAACGGTAAAGAGAAACTTAATTGGAGGCTTTCCCGCCGACTCTCGGGCTCAATGAAAAATTACGAGCTAAACGAGCACACGCTTGGAATTTTGTGCTCATTCTCAGAGGCGTTTCATGGAAAGAAATGCGTAGACTTACTTACGTAAGGCTTCCTTAAACTTAGATAAACGTAAGCTGACAAACGTAATTTCGATGAAATATACTGCTCATTAGTAGACTTAATTTAATTCCGCTCTTTTAAATTCATGCCGCGAGTGTTTCAGTGTACTTTGGCGCGCCGTCAAGGGTCTTTCGCGAGATTTGTATTTTGAGGCGCGTTAACGTGTTCTGTCAGCTTTAAAAATAAATCTTTTTTGCTTTTCATGCTCTGAAAGTACGACAATATAGCCCCACATAAACGGAGTAAAATGCACAGCTTAGTCCCAAGGGAGTAAAAGTAATTATTTTTCAAAATCCTCGCATTCTGAGAATAGCCGTGTGCCCTGTAGTGGGACGTATATAGGCAAAGATGATAATGATAATGATTTTTGTAATTTCTTGCAGTGAATTAGGCTATACGAGTACAACCAAGAACTTGTAAGTAACATACCGCAAGAAGCATTTTTGTATTTCTGCTATTGTGAACAAAAATTGCTTTAAACTTATTCATTTATTACTCTTACCTAACGTGAATAAAATGTATTATAACTAAGCGAAACTTGTACTATCGATGTTAGGCAACGGCCATAACATCACATAAATGTCTATCGGTATTGAACCTAGGACCTCTAGTCTCAAAGTCAGGGTCATCAACCACTACGATCCTTAATAATACACCACTCAACAATCTGAATAGACCAATCCCAGTGTTCCAGTACGTTTTAATGTAACATTTTTGTTACATTTTTGTAATGTATAATTTTTGTTACATTACAACGTTATTTCAAAATCGACTGTTATTGTTTTTACATTCCGAAAACACTAATTGGTTAAGCAGTATAGCGGATTACCCTAGTTGTTCATTATTGCGCTTTCGGGATTCCCTCTTGCCGGGCATTGCATAATTCACGTGGCTGCGATTAACCCCACTGCATTAGGGAACATACTGCAATATTTATAATGTGCTTAAGTATATGCCTTTAAGCGTTCTATTTGTTTGGATATCTGTTTCTGTTTGTGTAATAGTACAGAATCTGATTGCAAATCTATCTACGTCATCGATTTTCATATAGGGACAATTATAGGCCCTTCATCTCCCCAAAAGTTATGTAAAAAAGCCAAGCCTGCATTAGTTCCAATGGTGTTTATAGGTAGCTGAGCACTGGTAAATAGAGTAAAAAAAAAGTGTCTTTTCCGCTGGCCAAAAGACCAGACCAGAATAAGACAAACTTCATGCTATCCTAATGGGCAACTGCTGGCACCATGCGCGTTTGGGTAAGTACTCTATGTCGTAATTTTGACCAAAAAATATCCCGGCTATCTATCAACCCGCCTACTAAAACTAAGGTAGACTTGTTTTTATGTTACATTAGGGCTGATAAGGCCCAATATTTTTTTCGCGTGTGGTACTCAATGACGTATGTAAATTTGCAACCAGATTCCGAACTATAAGGGTAATTTTCCTAAGAGTTTTCCCAATGTGTGAGAGGTTCATGATCCCTAACGGATTAATTTAAGTAACTACTTAAAAGGCTTTTGCAATGCACAAAGCATTATGATTTATTATTAATATTTGTCTTGTATGTAATTTTATAATTATTATGATAAAATTCAGCATATGTACCAACAGTCGCGTGTATAAAAATTTATGATATCCTGACGTTATATGGTTGTAGTACATAATAATATTTTTGAGTAGTTTGAATCAATGCGTATTATTTTTGTACTTGTTAAATAATAATAATATGTTTACAGTACAGAATATGTATACATGTCAGGAAAAGTGTTAGTTCAACAAATAAATGTTTTGAGACCATTATTGGCTTGGATTAATCTAGTCCCAAACGAATCAAAACTCCTACATACTCTGAGTACCTACTTAATAAATAACTGATAGCCGTGGTGGCCTAGTGGTTTGACCTATCGCCTCTCAAGCAGAGGGTCGTGGGTTCAAACCCCGGCTCGCACCTCTGAGTTTTTCGAAATTCATGTGCGGAATTACATTTGAAATTTACCACGAGCTTTGCGGTGAAGGAAAACACCGTGAGGAAACCTGCACAAACCTGCGAAGCAATTCAATGGTGCGTGTGAAGTTCCCAATCCGCACTGGGCCCGCGTGGGAACTATGGCCCAAGCCCTCTTGTTCTGAGAGGAGGCCTGTGCCCAGCAGTGGGACGTATATAGGCTGGGATGATGAAGTAAGGAAGATTCGAGAACTAATATTTGTAGGTATATTTCATACATACCTTGATAGAAACAGCTAGGGATCGATCCCGGCACCTCAAGCTTCATATCAAATTTTCTAATCGTAACTAATGGTATCCGGTCGTCTTGTCTTTGAAGTATAAAAAGTATTAAATTAGATTGGCGGGAAAGCCCGGGTTTTAATTTTATTATGGGAGTCGGATATTCAGTTAAGATTTTAAAATGGCTAACGTCGAGTGCTGGTCCATCGGGATGACAGCCTGCAGACGTTTTAATTAAGGTCCATGGATAGGACGGCACAGATGAGTGAATTTCGCAGAAGCTGGATAGTAAAGATGTAGGTACTTAGGAACACGAGCTTTGCGTAATTCAATTCATGTTAATATTCCGAATAAGTTGTTTTTTTCAGTTAGAAAGCAAATAAAAAATAACTACTAATAATAAATAATTTCAGACTTTTTTGTCCTATAAAAGATACATTAATACCAAATCTCAAGTTTTTAGTATAATGAAAGTTCCCTATAGGTTTTTATTCCCAGGTAATTTGTATGAAAATATTTTTTAATGACTGTCTTTTGACTGCGTTGACTAAGAAATTTGTTTTTTCATTGCTCCCTAAAGTATAGCAGATTTAATTATTTGATATTCATTTCAGATTGAATCCTCCATGCCTTCTACAGAAAAGCGGTCTCGACAGACTTTTGACAGACGAACGATCAGACAACAAACTGAATCAATAAAAAATTGATAAAAATTCAAAATGTGTCAATAATTTAAAAAGTAAGCTAGTAGGCAATAAAAAGGTACCAGGTAATGTAATTAAAATGTCATAATTATTTAGAAATCCATCAACAGGGTACAAGATCTTATTTTTTCTACTCTATTTTATTCTAGCAAATGTATTATCTCTTTTACTTACTATGTTATGTGACTAGAAAGAGATCTGATTACTGTTAGCGCTAACACCCTAGGGCTGTACAAAACGGGATCACCGACTCGTCGCGTATGCTCATCGCATCTTCAATTAAGAGATTCGGTCATTCCATTACATTAATTTGATTGAACTGTGGCTGACACGACCTGGCACTAGTTACGTTCGAAAGCTATACGTTTTAGTGTAATGAGGATTGTTAAAGTACAGTTGTAATCGGAAAGCAATTTCAATTTATTCCTAGAGTTGATGGAAACGTCCGAGTGCTCGACACACTAGTGCCCAATAGATGACACCCTCTGACACCTTTGCTAATGACATAAAATAAAAAATGGCGACTATTGGGACAGTGACAAGTACGTTTACCTTAATTTGAATTCGAGGATCTTCTTTGCTACAATCATAAGAAAGTCACGTGGTGTTGTATTCAATTTACCTGTGTGTAACAAATAATATAAAATTAAATAAATATTATATTTTACGTCTAACTTTATAATGATATAATTTCAAGTAAGTATATTTTATTACATAGGATGTAGTTAAACAAAAACTTAGAGATATTTCCGGATAAAAACAGGCGTTAACGTTGCGTAACAAACATTTACGCTAAATTACAATGTGTCTAAATGTAACGGTTTAGGACTTGGGATTTAATCCAAATTTTATGGTAATATTGAGTTGAAAAGTACTTAAAGTAACGAACACACACATATTCACAAACGATTACGTTATTATTGCACTAACGACTTACTAACCTTGAAGGTTATATCGACCATTAATAATTATGGATTGCTGCATGATAGGGACTTTGTATATCGAGCGAAACGATCTCTGTTTATCTTGGCTTAAATTGATCTTTGATTACTACGAATAACTGAGGTAGTAGGTATTAATGAAGTTCGACCGTAACTCAAGTGATTGAACTTAGTGCATCGAATTTCATAATTTAAAAATATGAAATTTGTGCTGACTATTGTTTTTATGGTAACATAGCCATACTTACTATTATTTAAATTATTGAGCTGCATTGTAAGATTTTTACAAAAACCTGTAGCCCTTAGTAAAATAACGGGTTAAGGTTTGCATGGACTTTAAACTACAGTTATTTCATTTTATATTTTTATTCCGGGCTCTCAGTCCATAGGTTCTAAAAAATGAATAAAACCACAAATACTTGCCAGGCTTAATTTTTAATCCTCCTTTACACTTTCCTTTTACAATATTTACAATGTCGTTTATCACAATTTGACAGTCAATACATACCTACATTTCCTACTATGTACAAAATTCGTTAAACTATTTGCCTATACACAGCTCTCTGGACCTGGGATCTCCTCTGCTATGAGATGTTCTCTCCTGCTGAGCGTCGTAGAACCCGAAGACTGTTTACTCGGTGCAGCTGTAGATGGCGATAGTAACTGTTGAGAAAAAAGACTCTTAGAATATTTTAAGTTAACAAAAAAAAATTGAGCTGGGTTTTGAAATCACTTTCTCGTCATTTTGTGACGAATGTGCTTTAAAAGTGTTATCTATGCCGATTAACAGTTCTTAAGTTATTATTTTATGCTTCTATATGGTCAATTTTGCCTTTTGATTATAATCGATAGGTAACTTAAATTTGCATAAAATTTGACATAATTTCATTTCATTGATTAAATTAGTTTTTTTTAATTAGGTAGATAGCTTTCTATCATCTAAATTATTTATTTATTTTGATTTCACTATATTTATTTAATTGTAACTAACACAGATGAAGCTATTACTAACAAATATGGACTGTTTGAAATAAAAACATTTGAATTGAATTTGTAACTATGAACTATGGCCCAAGCCCTCTCATTCTGAGGGGAGGCCTGTGCCCTGCAGTGGGACGTATATAGGCTGGGATGATGAGGTAAAATTCCCTAAATTTTACATTATTAATACAAGCATTCTGCGCTGATTATACTTTTTCTGACTGTATTTGCTAGGTCATTCAATCTACTTAATGATGTATGCCATTTCGAATCAATTTGACTACCCACTAGAAGTTGGTCAAATTTAGGTTTACAAGATTTTAACGATAACATGTGACAATCTTGCAAAATATGCACACAACATAGGGTGACTGTCCCAGTCCTCGAAATGATATTTCCCAATAGATACTTTGCTGTCACCTCTATTATTAATGGTATAACAATTATTACAACTACTGACTAGTACTTCTACCTCAGTTGTAGAGGATATTAGGTAGCTACCTATAAGCAGTCAAGTCAAGACTCTTGACTCAAGAGTAATGAAATCCGGCCGGTTTTCTTATACTAGTGAAGAATAAATAGAACATGGACGACCAAGCTTTTCTCGGGTTAATACTCGTGAACATGCGTTTTCCAGAGATAACATCAAGCTAGATTGATTGTTCACCCCCGAAAATCCCCAGGTAGCATTTCATCAAAATCATTGAACCGAAAAATTCTACCCTAACAACTGTTTCTTTCTCACTCAAACATAAAATCCGTAAATAATGTTGTCGAACTTCGTCTGTTTCATTAAATAATTTAAAAAATATGGCTTCATAATCAGATCAGCTCAATGGTACTATATTATGGTATTGTCATTAGAAACTACGCATAAATGCCAAGTTTCGAGTAGTTAAATACTACATAAATCAAGTTCAAAAATTCTTTCACATATTCATAGATACCTACATAGATTCATAATACTACTGTGTTTCACAAATCACACGGTACAGTTCGTAAACTTTTTTTATTTGATTTTCAGTTTTGCCCCCAAAAGTGTCTCCTGAATTTAATATTCATTTATTTGCGTAAAATGTTCGTGTTAGGCAACATAAATTTTATAAGTATGCCAGATTTCAACTTAATTAATCCAAATTCGGAGCAAATTGGCAGTGACAGACGGAGAACGGAGACAAAGGAGTGATTCTATAAAGTTTATAGGATAAAGGTTCCGTTTTTGCTCTCGAATATACAGAGCAAATAAAGGAGAAGCTAGCAGTCATGACATATAAGGAGGTAAAGGTGGCAGCGTTTGAGTAGAGAGAAGTGGAGAGCCTTTCATCTGCACCGAACAGAGTGTAACTAAAATAAGATGAGAGATACAGAGCCCTAAAGGTGCATACATATAAATATGTATTTGTAGACAGTCTTGTACATAGTCGTATGCAGTCGCACTTACCGCGCGCGGCTCTTCGTGAGCAACCCCACGCTCACTCGACCACTCGTCGCGTAGCGGCCCGTTCTTGACCGCTTCTGGACACCGCTTTGGCAGCGGATCGCCGTCTGAAGTGGAAAATTTCAATGTGGAGCTCAAATCCTTGCTTTGTGAGTCAAATAAAAATAATAAAATACAACAAACTTATTTATGCTTACGATTTTTACGGATCCATGTAAGCTTTAATTTTATTTGTATTGTTATTGTAGATTTATAATCAGATATCGGAATTTAAAGGGCAATTTTAAAAACAGTTAAGGAGATTTTAAATTGATAAACTCAATTAGTGACCCTTTTCCATTTAAAATAAAAGTGATAGCTTAAATTTTGTTAGTAAAAATAATAATTTTATCTACATAATTACACTAATATTCTAGATTTATGTGATGTGTCTGTAAATAACAGTGGGTTGGTGAATACAATTTTCTTTTATTATATTAATTAAGTTCCCAATCCGCACTGGGCCCGCGTGAAAACTACGGCCCAAGCCCTCACATTCTGACAAGAGGCCTGCGTCTAGCATTGGGATGTATATAGGTTGGGATGATGATGATGACACTATCTAGTTATAGTTTTATTTAATTACTTTGAGTAATCATTAAGGCGGGTCTATATCGAGTGTAATGTTTGACATAACTCTTTTTTTGTCTGTAACCATTTATTTTTCAGAATTGTTATAAAACAAACCTAACCTAATCTATAGAGTTCTACAGAATGAATATTTAAAAATTATGAAAAATGTACGGTTTCAACGGGAAAAAAATTATGACTAACATACAGGACTTATAAAATCATGGCAGTCGAAAGGATTAAGGCTCCTGATTTTTTATTTTTGATACCCCACCTACAAACTGTTTTTTTTCCCACAGCCCAAACATACACAAAAACCTAACTCCATTATTACCTAGTAACAGCTGCAAAAATAATTTATTCTGAAGCCTTACACGTGTCTCTACGGTAAACATACCTACTCGTGACCTCAAAAATGTCACGGAGCAAAACCAAACAAAAGCTTTTTAGAAATGGCTGAAAAACATCCCGAAAGCTTAGGTAAATGTTTCAGCCACCTGGCTAAACACAAACGTGGCTTTGATCTCGCCTAGCAATCCTATTCGGATTACCAACAAAGTTCTAGGTTAAAATTATGATTTTGCAAATGACGGGTGACATTAGCTTTTCACGAGGTAAACTTTATGGAAATTGAATTTAGTACAAAATAAATTCAAAATAATTTTAAATACAAATTAACGTATTATTTAGAACTAAAATCTTGATCAGGCAAATTTTATTACTTTATTAATTATTTTTAATAAATCGAAATAGGCAGTAAAAACTAAATCAACAAAATAATGAAAGGTGTTACCAATCGTTGATCGGAGGTGTTACCTATAAGTGTTTATGGAACGATTTGAAATAAAAAAAAACTTTTTATGTATAGTTCCCGTTTGGTCCTATTTAATTTTGTTTTACCTTTTGGAGTTACCAAACAGAAGTCTGTTTTTTCTTGTATCTATTTACTTTCAGGTTATTTTCCACATTTTGTACCCTCGACAAAATCGTAGAACCATTCTTGAGTCATTTCAGATACCAGATACCAAAAAAAATTTTTTTTTTTAATTGGTCTCATTTCTGTGCCCTCAACTTTACAGCAACAACTAAAAAGCTACCGTACAAAACATTCATAAATGCTCTACCACAGAAGAAATCAGCTACATTATTAAGTCTTACCAGGAGGTGGATTTAATATGTCAGGCTGCGCTTGCTTGGGTGGTTTGAGCGTGTACGCGACTACGTATTGACCGTCGCCCGCGTTTAATTGCAACTCCGGTGATTGCTGCTTTGTCGGCAATGCTGCCCTATTAAAAAGGAAAGAAAAATCACTTAAAAGAATTCTTGTAAAATTTATAAAGAAGGTAAATTACCTACTTTATAAATTTTCTTCATTAAATTAAAAATGGCTCTATAATAATAATGAGCCTTGTAAAGTGCCCGGGATAAATGCTAATGTAAGCCAGCTAGAATCTTGAAATTGACACATGGTTTGATCTTAATAAATCGTTAAACCACAAGGTTTATATTTTTTTTATCGGTATGAAATATTTACACTGCAATGAAAACTCATTAAATTTACTGTTATAGTACTTGTATTAAGCCAGCTTTACTAAATAATGAGAGCATACAAATATTTTGTTAATTTAAATTATTATTTTTTAGCTTTTGCAGCTTGTGGTTATAGTTCTGTGAACTTACTTTTTTCTCCGTAATAAAAATGCTATGAAAACGACTGCGCAGAATCCAACGACTAGAGTTAGAATGATCGCCCAAAATGTAGTCGACGACATCCCTGCAACCAGACCGCTCCCACCATCTGTTAAAACAAAAATATTTTAAGGTCTTTACTTATAATTTAACAACAAAAAACTGGCCAAGAGCGCGTCGGACACGCCCAAAATAGGGTTCAAAATTAAGTAATATTTTTCTCGGGATTTCGTATTTTATACGGAATCTTCCAAGTTTAGGTATATTTTATACCTTAGGGTGCTATTTACTCATAAACTACTAATAATTCTCAAGCAAACTTAGCCGTTATAGTTTTCCTTGAAAGTTGATATACTTACTACCATCCTGAATTTTTTCAAATTTTTCCACCCACCGCTTTAGATTTTAGAGGGGGGGGGGACGCTCGATTTTAATGAAAATTTGCACTAAAAAAGTTGAATATTTTTTAATTGTACTATTTTGTCGGCATAGTTTACTTATATATCCGTGCAAAATTACAGCTTTCTAGCATTGATAGTCCCTGAGACAGACATGACAGACAGACAGACAGACATGGCGAAACTATAAGGGTTCCGTTTTTGCCATTTTGGCTCCGGAACCCTAAAAAGGGTAAGTAGGTAAAAAAAAATCAGCTTCTTCCTTTCATTACTGTTAAATTTAATTTATTCCTTTAACTTACATAATTCAAGACATATTTTTTTAATTTCACATGTGCTTAATTGAATTTAAAGCTGATAATTATCAAAACTTTAGGTAATTTTTATTTTTTTCGGGAAATCACGATGTGCCCGGTATAGAGCTAGGAATATCGACGAATGCGTTGCTCTAATCGATCTGCCATGTTGTTTCTCAGGCACACCCTGATATGCCTGGCTAACTTTTAGGCATATCATGAAATGGCGGCATTTCACGATATGCCTAGGAATTTCGTGATCTGGCGGATTTTACGATCGGCCGCCGACATATATAATAGTACCTACTAACGTAATTAAGTATGATGCATGCAACTGCATCGAAATACCCAGAGCTTATTGAAGGTAATTTTTAATGTATAATTATCCGTGAATCATTAAAAACAGTTAGACTTAATTATTTACCTAAACACGATTATCTTTAAACTTTAAATTACTCGAAGTAGCTTGTAATTTTTAACATAAAACTTGATTACCTTTTAAAAATTAAATTAGCTCTTAGAGAGGCTTAGTTTGAAATTTATAGCTGTAGAATCCTTGGTTGTAATGTGACTATTTAATATCTTAGTTACTTAAATAAGCACTTTGTTCCTAGTGCTAATGCTTAAAAAATATACACATTAGCGCTTGTGTCAACTAAGCAAGCAAGAATATAAATAGAAATACAAAAACTATTTCGTTTCAAAAAAATCTCGTGTGGCCTTTTGTTACTAGTTACGTGAAAGTGCACTCTAAATAGTTAAAGTTAAGTATTTATTTTTTGACTACCCGCCAGCCCGGCTTGGTACGGATAGGTGACCTGGTACAATGACAAAAATGAGACTAAATATAATCAGCAAGCATCATCTCTCTCTCTCTCTCTCTCTGACAGTTACAAACATAACTAAAAAATATTACTAACCAAATAGGAGCAACCGTTCTGGTACGGATTATATGTTTAGGCATCGATAGTGACGGGGACGATCGTTTTGGAATTAGGTATTTCTGGGAATCGGCTATCTTTTGTACATTACATTACGTACATTAAACGGAGTACATAGGAAACGGCAGTAACGGCGACAGTCGTTTCCAAAATAGGTGTTTTGGGAAAGTAAAATCGAACCAAACGTATCTTTTGAAAAAATTAAACACATTAAATCGGAAGCGGTAGTGACGATAACGGATGTATAAATTGGGATGTTTTGGGAAACGGATATCATGTTCCGAAAGGATAAAAAGTAACTTACCAGTTCTTCTCTCAGGGTCTCGATAAGCCAGCGAATGCAGAGTTATCCGATCTGAATTCCCTTTGTCATTTCTAGCGTGGACAGTTAACTGTAGGTTACCACCAATCGACCAGAGCGCTCCAACAGGCACCAAAAATATTGCAACACCATCTATCAAAACGAAATGGATTTTTATAACATTTTCAGATAAAGTGCTTTTATTTAATTTTTAGAAAAATTATTAGATTCGTTTATCAAAAATGTTTGAAAGTTTTGAGTACATTAATTTGGAAACTTTGTAAACAACAAAAGTTGTGTTGAAGTATATTAACGTCTCGAGTTTGCTACATCATTGATGAGTGCCAACCCACGTCTCATTACATAGCATCAACTCTTGCAGCGTGGGAGATGGATACAAATTCACAATAGCATTCAAGAAGTAGGGACTTAAATTGGAAGTCATTATGAAAAGCTTTGCATCTGCTTTAACTGGGGTGATTGGAATATTTTACAAGTGCCTACAACGTGAGCTTACTTATGCTACTTGCTTTATTTTATGTATTTAGAGGTACCTAATGTAAATTAGTTTGCACCTAAGAGACTAACGAGACGGTGCAATGCAATTTAGAACAGTTAGTAAAACTATGAACAAGTTAGTTGTTTTTCTATTCCTTACATCCTCTTTCAGCACGATGTTCCCTTTTATATATTTTTATGATAGGCAGAATGTTATAAAAATAGAAGTATCTTATGAATCTTTTTTTTTTTCATGGAAGGCATGTGGCGACTGTATTTCCGCTTCCGTTTTGATCATTCATAATGCGCATGTGCGTGTACAGACGTTCGACATCACCAATGACACTTATTCTGTACTCTTAGAAAATCCTATTTTAGTTTATTGTGTTTTCCCATCGTTTTGTATAATATATTATTAATTTCTTCCGTACTTCTGTTTGTGTGTAAATATATTGTATGGTGTAAAGTGTGTTTGCTATTTTATTACGGACACATACATACTCTTATTAGGCAATTTAAAAAAAACTAAACTCAACTGTTGGCAAATTTAGAACCCACCAGTCTCATTAGCGGTGATGTTGAACCGCGTGAGCCCGCTGATTGAGTCGAAAGCCTCTAGCACCACTAGTTGCGGCAAGCCACCATCGTAACCGGCCACGCAGCGAATAACGAGAGAATCCCCAACATCCTGGCTGCTTGAATCCTCGATCCAGTTTGATCCGTTACCAGTGGAGACTGTGCAATTTCGTGGCGGTGATGGTCTTGCTAATAAACGGATAAAAGTTTTATTTTAAGACATAGAGCGACAAAAGAACAAAGTGGTGAGTTTAAAATATTATGGAATAGGTATCATCGATTGATAAACTTCAAGGAAAATACATACCTGCTGGAACAATTTGGAACACACAAGGTTTGGCTTGGATTCCGACGCTATTGGTTCCCCTGCAAGTCAGCGCACCGTAATCTCGCTCACTGGCCGGCGTGTATCTAAGTTCACTTATACTGCTGTTCACTGTACCTATATAACAAGAATATAAATTACAGACTAGAGTCAATAACTATATAATAATATCGATAAAATAGTCACATATACATTTAAAAGATTAGTAGCGTTTAACTGCGGTTTCATGTTAGCGTTAAATAATAACTAACATACAAACTTTCGCATGTACAATATTAGTCGGATTCACTTTCAGCAAAAGCGTTTTCAATCATAGTACAAATAATGGGTAAGAACGAATTTGGACAAGTTCTAATATCACACAAATATATGCAGCGCTTTACTTGTTTAAATATAATAGCCATCTTTATATGGGCAGACTCAGGAAGAGTACTAACAGCATCATGAGTGTCATAGCTGATAGGTACGACTGCCCCATTCTGGCGTACTGGGTCGGTCAAGTAAAGGCTATAGCGCGATTTAGATTTAAGTAGGCGATAAACTAACATAGATTAAGAATTACTGAATGAATTACTTTATATGGATGTAAAAACGTCTGAAATAAAGTTTAATTTAATTTAATTTATATATAATAGCAAACTTACCGTATCTAGCAGGAGACACATTGAAGCTCTCTCCGCTGTTATTGAACTCCCATAGGAACGAGACTTGCGCAGGATCAGCGTGTACGGAACATCGGACATGTAACGCCTCGTCCAACGCCGCGCCGACCACTTGTGGGGACGGCTCCGCGCAGACAGGCGCATCTGTATTTAAAAATCACAGTGAAAAATGAAGACTCATCATGATCAGCCAAAAGCCAAAAGACGTCCACTGTTGGACATAAAAGGGGGGACCCAAAAAAGAATATAATTTTTCAATTCAAGGATCCCGTTGCAAAATATTAAGTTCCAAAGTTTGTTACTGTCAAAGTACCTATCTCACAAGTTTGGCCGTTGGCGTGAAAAACTGAAAACAAATCACAATTATAAAAGTAGTATTTAAGAATTAAAAAGAAAAACTATCATAGCTTAGTAGGCTTTACGAGTTTACGAGTAGTAGTCGATCAAAACTTAATATCGAATATTTGTCTCATGTTATTAGGTAGGGAACCCTTTAATGCGCGTGGCTCGACGCGCACTTAGCTGGTTCTAAAGGTTTTTTTAAGCAAATGGCAAAACCTCGTTAAATCACATCACGTTGCATATCGAGGGTGCTCTAAGTAACAATAAAACATTCTTCTAACTATTGTAATAATGATACTTTTAACCCAGAAATTCCAGTAATCCGAAAGCCAACCTGTCAATATAAATTATTAAAAGTATAATTCTTATGATGACATGAAGCGTTATTATTCTTCATCAAGCGCAATCTACTGTTGATCTAATCAATATCCCAAGCGAAGTTTGTTTGTTACTTTTAAGTTCCCGGCCTCCAAACTTTGAAGAACCTATTACAAAGTCGTTGAACTCGCATGAAGCTTACTGGCGAGAGTTTTCAACTAATTATCATTTTATGATTTCATATTTTTAACACCCCGTTCAAACCCCAAAAACAACATGTAAATAAAGCTTAGCATCGTGGAAAACTGGAACCTATAAATTGGCAAACCGAAAAACATCAATTTTCCACTCGTAAAAAACATGTAAATCAAACTTAGAATTTATTTTCCCGGTTGTAATTATTTCGTCTTCTCTCACGTGGCTGGATGGCAATTAAGGGCGGTCAGTGGTCGCGGAAGGAAGCTATTCGATGCGCCAATATAGAATTGTATAATTAATCTTACCCCGGACGTCGTTGTTGATTTACATTGTTCCCGGTATAAAGGTAACGGGATTCGCGAACAACAATGTGAATTTAAATTATTTGCAGGAATAATTTTCTTTAAGGGACACGTTTACTCGAAATGCTCTTGTAAATTGGACCGTGCATCTGTAAACTTTTTAACATTGAGTGAAACAAATGCGTTTTGAAATTAACAGGCACAATAGCTCGTCTTATTTACTTTGTCTTTAGAGTTCTTCGATTGTATTGCAGAACTTTTCAAAACTATGATGTAATAAAATAAATTTCTACAATAAAATGTTGGCTCACTTGATAAAACTACACAGCAAAACTGAGTTCGGAGTTTGTGAACACTTCAACTGTTTATTGCACCGAAATAAAAGAAATTTTGTATAGTAATGGTTTCACAGAAATAAAATAGGTTGAACGAGCGATGTACCTGCGCGCGAATGTTTTCGTTTGTGAAATTTATTCGGGACGAGCGCTAACTAAAGCAAAGCTCTATGATTTAAAGTGAAGCTATGGAACAACAGATTGCGCAACTGTGAACCGTGGTAACATTGGGGTATAATTTCGATGATTTACTGGCCTTACCGACTTTCCTCGGCAATTACTATGCGGACGATGGGCGGAAGGAAGTGGGTAGATGCATCGATCCGACCGCGAACATTTGAATACCTACTGCGGACACGTCAGTATTTATAGCAGTGTAATTCATACTGCGCAGTGACATTTTATGGTCTCGATACATGTCATGGGGTTACATATTTGATGGTAATTACGGGAATTATGGAAACTATGCCTGATAGGTGCGGTTTAGATTTCCTGCTGTGATACTTTCAAACTCTGTTGTAGGTGGATGTTTAAATGAATTTGTATTACTCTACACAATAACACTTCTGACTTCTGACTTGAAAACTAATCTAATCATAATGTACACACAATTTCAGATTAATGTAATTTGACTTAACTAACACACATATTGCGAAATAATTTTTTGAATTTCTTGCAATTCTATTTTTTTCGATTTTTCGAGATTCTTGTGCGAAATCACATGAACCACAAGCTTTGCCGTGTCGGTAGGCCTCCAACAAGATGGAGCGACGACCTGGTTAAGATCGCGGGATCGCGGTGGATGCGAAAAGCACAAGACCGGTCTGAGTGGAGAGCCTTGGGGGAGGCCTATGTCCAGCAGTGGACGTCTTTCGGCTGACATGATGATGATGATGATGAATTCAATGCTGTGTGTGAAGTTCCCAATCCGCATTGGACCCGCATGGGAATTACGGCCCAAGCCCTCTCATTCTGAGAGGAGGTCTGTGTCCAACAGTGGGTCGTATATAGGCCGCGATGATGATGATGAATCCTGAATAACTAATTAGGCAGTTTTCAGTTATTCGATAGTCTACCATATTATTTCTTTGCACGTGTTATGTACAGATACGTCTTTTAAACTAAGGTGTATAAAACCACTTACTTTTTAAAATATTCTCTGCTAAATTACCACCTGCCTTGTCTAGACTGATTTTGGTATGCATTTTTGCTATTCACTGTGCATAATTTACTACTTTGAATATTGCACATATATTATTTATAGTCTTAAAAGTATATACAAATTGACGTTCTCAGAATGCATTCATATTGATATTGTGAGTAACCATAGTTCATTGGCAGCCTCGAATAATTATGTTTAACTAAGTCATCTAAACACTTACATAAAAACAACAGTTCAAACTGACTGTAACTATGTGAACGCGCGGCCCAACCTTTACAAAGTATTTTTATTGTAATATTAATGAGGAATAAGCTAATTTTGGGAAATTTCTTCAGAATAAGGAGTATAGGATCTGGAGTGAATCAGCGTGCAATAGCTAATCTATCCCTATCTCACATCTGTGGCTTTGTCCCTATTGCTATTGCAGAATTTATCATTCACAAAATTCATCTTTGTTCTTTGTGTACAACTTTTTTTTTGCATAAAACTGACCGTGATTGACCCCTATCTCACCTGATGTTAAGTTCAGATGAGGCCAAATATGTCTCACTGGTTCAGTAACAGCCTGTTCACTCATACATACTAAAAGGAACCTATATGCACAGTTTAATTCAAATAGGTACTTGGGGTTTGAAGAGCTAGTCAGTCAGGCCTTTTCTTCTAATATAATAATACGATCAAAATTAATTTAAAGA
Source organism: Choristoneura fumiferana (assembly GCF_025370935.1). Lineage (NCBI taxonomy): Eukaryota > Metazoa > Arthropoda > Insecta > Lepidoptera > Tortricidae > Choristoneura > Choristoneura fumiferana. The sequence continues at coordinate 9,183,318 of NC_133482.1, read as the reverse complement.
AATATGTGTCTCAATATGTCTGCATTCTTAATGCATGAATGAGAAATATTTAAGAAATTGCTGATCCACTTACACTGCACCCGTAGCCTGACGACCTCGCTCGAAGTCTCGCCCCTGGCGTTAGCAGCTTTGCAAGCGTACCCGCCTGCCTCTTGTCTTGTGACCTTCTGAAGAACCAAGGACCGGGTACTGACGATGATGCCCGAAGTCATGTTCTGTGTCACGGATCTATCCTAGTAAATGGATTGCTTTTAGATGGTGGAAGTCTCATACCTATTAAAACCTAGTTTAGAGTTTTAAGAAAAGTCGTGCAAATTACATTAGGTACATTGCGAGGCTGTAAAGCGAACGAGTTGGGAGTGGTCGAAGCTTTCATATACATAGTTACGATGATTATATCCTCCTGTCCGGTCTTGTGACCGATTATGGAAAAAACTATTTAAATTAGTTGTTAAATCCTGTTCAAGCTTGACAATCCCCTACATTTTGACACTGCTAAATCGAGATTTTTTTAGCAAGTAGCCGCGTTACTGTCACAATTTTACTGCTATTCAAAATTCGATTGGATATCTTTACACACCGATAATTTATTTCTAATACATAGGTACCATCAGCTAAATAAGTGGTCTATCAACTTTTAAACAAGTTCCTATCCAATGAATATGTCGCTAAAGTGGAACTTTCAAGTTGACAGACACGTCAACTTGAAAGTTCCACTATTTTTTATGACACGCCAACGATTATCAACTTTAGGGTGATAGACCACGTATTTGGCTGATGGTACATTGAAAAGTCAACCCATCAGCTAATGATTTCCGATGTTAGAGGCCCATACATTAATATAGTCCCTAAGTTCAGTAAGTTTTTCCGATTACCTGAATTCGTCAGGATCTAATTCATTGCTACGTTATTAACAAAAGCTAATAGACGTAATTTAAATTTGGAAAATATCCAAGCAATATTACGGAATGGCCTTGTTTTGAAAAGCTAGGATGACAGTCAATCAACCACAACAAAGCACCTGCACATTTAGTCGATTGAAATGGCTTGTTTGGTTTTGATTACTCGTAAAAAAGCAAATTGTGTACCTACCTGATTGAAAATTCATGAATAGCATTATTTTACAAAATCGTTTCTTAGTATCGTGAATATTGATTAAGTGTCTAAATCTTGACGAGATACTCAATGGTTACTATAACCACAAACTAAATGTTATAGGTTGAAAGGCACTCTATTTAAAATATGAATTCACGACAAATAATTTGGTCGCTCAGCGAATGCAATCAAAATATCGTTTAGTTAACCATTTATTGAATAAATTAGTGCAAAAGCTTTTATGCAAGCGCGTTGACATTCTGTAGTTTATAAATAAAGCTAAAAATCATTTTCCAATTTAATTTTGAAACGATAAAAACTGAAGATAACAGTTGGTATACTCATCGATGCGAGGCGAGGCGCTCATAAAAAGTGCAAGCGAAGTGTTATAAAGTTAATGCAATCAATCCACTCCCTTCGCCAAGCCCATGATTTTGTGGTCACCCTATATCAAACCATCAATTAGCTTTTATTCCTGCCAATATAGCGGAAAGATTAACATGATTTCAAAGCCATATTATCCTTAGTTGTTTAAATTGTAATAGTCATAAAGAATGTTCTAAAATTAATTCGATATATTCAGCAGATAGTTGGGTTAGTTTGACTTATTACTCTTGTAAAGGTTTTTCATCATAATTTTTGATTCAATATCGAATGACGTATTTGATGTCGTATACTTAGAACATCAACCAATTAGTTCGATCCTGAAAAACAATCTGGTCGTTATTCAGCCAAACTAGCCAATCCATCCGGTAAAATAATTTAGTCAGATTTTATAACACAATGTGGTATTTAGTTATGCACATAAACTGCTATTATCTCTTTACATTCTCAAATTAAATAACGTCTTCAAAATAATGCCGGAATCAATCTTATTTAATTTGTATTAGTCACAAATACCTATACTATATGAGCACAAATTAATGTAGTCATACTAAACGTAGAACTTCTGCTATTTAAAATTAATTTTACGCGCAAAGATTGTTTGAATAACAAAGTGCAGCTTTAAACGCAATGTAATATAATAATTGTACGTTAATTTGCCGAGTAATGTCTACATGATAGCTCACAAAATTAACGTAGCACTGTATTTACTTACTCTGCTATTTTAGTCTCTCGTGCTGCCATAATACAATATGTAAAATTTGTTGTTAGTTTAACAGGCACTGGTAGGGCCTTAATTTAGCTAAAGGGCGAAACAAAGAAAGACGCGTTTTAGCATTATTAAATACGTTAAAATAAGGCATTTTTAAGAAAATAGTTAATAGAAAAAATCTTTCATTCGAAAATCAAGTCAATACTTTCAAACCAATCTGTAGGAAACATAATACTTTAAATCAGACGTAAAACCTGTAACCCTGCGATAGTGGTAATCAAAAACACTGCGAAAAACGAATGTGTATTTTTCCAAGTTGTGTATTTATTGTTAGCTTGAAGCTGTAAAGTCATTATTCGTCTGATGAAAAAGTTGAAAAAATCATTCATTTTTCTCAGTACACCTGTACTCACGCCCCGTTACTCTTGTTGTGTCAAGTCATAATCATGATTATTGTTCGAGCGCAGCGTTGATCCCACGGACGAGGTTCGACCAGGGAATCCCTTCCCGTATTGTTTGATTAGGTTAACTAAAAGCTTTTATTTTTAATATTTGGCATTCTTTACGATCTTTTCAAACTTGTAAATAAGCAAAAAGTACGTGTACAGTTGTGTAAAGTAAAGTAAGTGTAAAGTTGAGCGTTTTATTTTCGGAGCAGTGGCTTTGGATCTAATGACAGCAGAATGGCAAGGCAAGCCTGTTCGAGTGGCGATGGCGACTGTAGTAAAGCCACCTTGCTGCATATACTTACATTATGGAACCATGAAATCCTGTGCTCCCTGGGGTTGGCCCGAACGTTGCACTCGAAGTAAACGTCGTCCCCCTCCTTTATGTCGTGGGGGTTGAGGGTGCTGCCCAGCGTGAGAGTCACGAGTGGACTGTCTGGGAGAGGACACATTTGTTTATATTTAGATTCAAGTTAATAGTGGATTATATATTTTTTTCTTGAATATAAAAATGATGAAAATGAACAGTAGGGTAGCGAAATATTAGAAGTAATTACACTACCCGAAAACATATTTATGTTATTGTTATATAATGCGATCAGCATTAACATTACTTTATATTAAAACAATCTGAACACAAGAGGAATAAGCAACCGTGGCCAGCGAATTCTCTGTTAATTTCATGGTCAAGATGCTCACAAGATAGTAGTTAATTAACAACATACGCAATGTATTATAAATACACTCGACACGCCACCGGTCGTGAAAAGTCGTGGTCAGACTTAGGTCGCCTTTTGTGTAGATGTTTTTCCGGAAGTCTTTAATTTTGTTAATAATCAAAATACATACCAAGCAATAAACAAGAATTAGGTGACACTACAAGATTGACGAGAGAAACTGTCTCTACATAATATGTACAGACAGTTTCTCTTAATGTATATTGTACATTAATATATTCCGGAATTACATAATTACATATCTCACTGGAAAGCACGGGCCTCCTATCTTAATGGGTTAGTACAGATTACTGTATTTGTTCATACATTCTTGAGTTATTAGCTTCATAAATGTATGCAGATTTCACTAAGCAATATAAATATTCTTATAAATTTTAACTTTAGTTAATATTTTTGTATTTAGGTCTAATTGAAATTAGAAATATAAACAATGATGCACCATTCGGTTAAAGACCTGGGAAGGTTGCCAAGTCACTTAGATATCCCCTGTTTTAACACTGACAGTTTATTATTCGATTAAACAGAGAACGTATCATATATCTGTTACTTGAAATAACAGTAACTTACCAGATAGTAATTAAGTACGCGCTAAATTTTGCGTACCTACGAAGTTTTTTGATACACACCGGGCCCTCGTGGGCGAAATCCTAAAACTTATCATCAAAGACAGGAGGTCAAGGCCAGTGTCCTCGGAATAAAAGAAAAAGTATGTACTTTTTATTTGTGTATCCATGAATAATACCGCTTTCACCTTAGAGCGCTAGCAACGCGGCAGCTGTGTGTTAGCTCTTTATCTGTCTATAGTATTCCGGTATTGGCAACCTCGGCCTGCGAACGCGACACACGACCGTCACCATGTCGCGCGATCCACTGCTTCATCATCATCATCATGTCAGCCGAAAGACGTCCACTGCTGGACATAGGCCTCCCCAAGGCTCTCCACTCAGACCGGTCTTGTGCTTTCCGCATACACCGCGATCCCGCGATCTAAACCAAGTCGTCGCTCCATCTTGTTGAAGGCCTATCGACAGCTCGTCTCCCGGTCCGCGGACGCCATTCGAGAACCTTCTGGCCCCATTGGCCATCCGTCCTGCGAGCAATGTGCCCCGCCCACTGCCACTTTAGTTTCGCAATTCTTCGGGCTATGTCGGTAACCTTAGTTCTACTGCGGATATCATCATTTCTTATTCTATCCCGCAGAGAAACCCCGAGCATAGCCCTCTCCATAGCCCTCTGAGTGACTTTGAGTTTTCTCATGAGGCCCATCGTTAGCGCCCACGTCTCAGATCCGTATGTCATCACTGGCAACACACACCACCACCACCACCACCACTGCTTAGTAATAATTAATTATAAAGCACTGAAGGATGTTTAGAAATAATTTCGAACTGCATTGGCGACCCCTGACTCCAGACTTTACAAAACCAGTGGTAGTTTTTTTAATATTCATAGGTGCTTGTTATATCTTAAATTGAACAAAGATACTTTGACTTTAACTTTGGTGCAGCGACCGCTAAATACGAGTAAGTAGATGAAGCCTTTCTATTGGTTCATGTCATGTCATGATGCATGGCGCAAGCGCGGCCTAAATTCGTACTAAGCGGTGGTGTTTCGAGCGACCCAGTCGCGGTCGCATGTCGCGGTTGCTAACATCAACCTTCAGATCTGCCACGCTGCTACCGCCCTAAAGCTGCGTTTCCACTTGAGATGTGCTGTGCGAGGATGTGTAAATGAAGCGTTTCTATTGGTTAATGAAAACCAAAACCCTCGCAACACATCCTCACACATTGTTGGTGGAAACGCTGCTTAAATGTGAAAGTGGCCTCAGCTGAAAAATGCGATACTAACATACGATATTGAGTTGCACGCTGTCGTCTATGGCCTTCCGCGGTAGTGAAGGGTTGGCTGCTATGCACTTTATCACTGCTCCATTGTCCAAAGGAGTAGGAGTGAATACTAAAGTGCTGATTGCCCTGGTATCGTTTGAGTGGTCACTGATCTGAAAATAAATTACTGGATTAGCTATGTTAAAAAGTCATGCTTTTCCCCCGCAGTTAATACAATAATACAAAACAAGACAATAATACAATAAAACTACAAGACAATAATAATAATACAATATATAATACAAGACTTTGAATGAGTACCTAGCTATAAATAATTTCGTCAGGGATAATGCAAATCCGCGTTCCTATAAGTCTCGCGATCCAGCATGGCAATGCTGCTAAAATCCTGGGATCCTTGCCGCGGGTCAACTGCGATAGCTTGTATTTTTAAATTAGGTTTATTTTCCTACTTTTTTATATTTTGTATTTTAATGTTTTAAATTTAAGTTGCTATTATGTCAGTTTAGTTTTTGTTAGTTATAAGTATAATGTAGGTTTGGTCTCAGAAAAGCATAGTTATATATTTTGTTAGTTTAGGTTATTAAACATATTTTAATGATTTGTAATTTTTTTGTAAATAAAATGTTATATATACAAGTAAGTATTTATAAAAAACCATCCCCTGTAAAACTAGTTATATGTAGTTCAGATACGCGATTTAAAACTACATATGGTATAATACTCAAAATGCGGTTGTACAGTCAAGTGCAAAGATATAGACACGACCAAAGTTACAAAAAATGTGTATACACGACCTTAATGTTAAGTGCATTAAGTCGTGTACTTATACATATTTTTGTAACTTTGGTCGTGTTTGATCTTCGCACTTGATTGTACTATCCCCAAAGAATTGCCATTATGATGACCAATCGACGATAAAACAAAGGTTGCCAAGTCTACGCTACCTGTCTACTATCTAATATCCCCGGAGTGAAAGATGATAATATATTATGTTATTCTCATAGGTTGACCCTGTTTTTCTTGATGATTTTTTTTTGGTAAATAAAAGTTTCAACTAAATCTCAAAATTCAAGTTTAGAACTAAATTCATAAGTAACTATGAAAAGCATTTGAGCAGCACCAATTAAATTATGTGAGGATTAATATTATCATAAGTTTAACTCATACTGCACCCAACTTAAAATTAATTAAATTACCTGATTGAGACCTCAGGAGACCCCAGAGCTGGCGCTTACCTCTCCCAGCGAATTTCTCTGACTGTACAGAGAGGTAATGATGCCAGTGTGTTGGGGTCTATACCGCAGGAGGGCCTCTTAGATGGTGTTTTATTTTTATAGTTAGGTATATTTATGTAGTTTTTATTTATTTTGTTTCCTATCATATTGTTGTATCTTGTGTTGTAAATAAAACTGTATTGAATAATTAAATTACCTAGTCTTTTGGGGATTCAGTTTGCAAAGTTAATATAACACAAACATTACTTATTTCGTTGAAATATTCCCATCATAACCAGTGTCAACATGTATCTGTATCAAATATTTGCATGCCGCACTCAATTGAATGAAATAACTTTTACAATGTACTTGCTTGGGAAGTACCTTATTCCGTGGGTCAATATATTCAAAATAAAATTCGTCATCTCAGCCAGTCCCGCAGGTGTGCATGCATGTTTAACTCTTTGAGTATAGACATGTAGGGTTTAGGCCGACGAGTGGTCCAGCTTATTATGAGCATGCGTCTACATTCCAGGGTGTCAATGTTTTTTCGGTTTTGAATTCTTAATGTCTATGTCTCGGTTTTATAACCTAACCATAAAAATTTCATTTTTAATGCAAGTTTTTTTGCTGACTGTACTTTTAGTTGACTGTATTGCATCGTCACGCAAATTACATTTGTATCCCAAATTTTAAACGTTGAAGAGTTCTGTCCTGCGGGGATGATCCTGGCTGGACTTCCAGGATGTCATTACTAGATTATTGTATTGTCACGCGATTTACATACGTATTCCAAATTTCAAGTTAATCTGACTACTGGAAGTTGGTCCAATTTAACTTGCAAGATTTGATTACAGACTTGTAATAAAGAACGATTGGTAAGTTGGGTTGACAACCGTAATGCGCTATGAATAGCTTGAGGCCGTATTGCCTAACGTTTCTGACGTTCGCGATTGCAATCAAATGACAGTTTTTGTATGCGAAATCTGTCATTTGATTGCAATCGCGAGCGTCAGACATGTTAGGCAATAGGGCCTTTGGATTCATAGCGCATTACGGTTGTCAACCAAACTGTATTACCGTACGAAATTTTGAAATCTGAACACTAAACAAAAAAAGGGGGCATTGCAAGATAAATAAAAGCTTATAAAAATATAAGTATTGCATTTCGATCCAATTTATTAAAAGTGTAAACAAAGAAGCCATTTATCCGACCACAGACATTCAATGATGTGAAAACCTAGAACCTATTGCAAAATAATTAATCTGTTCAGTAGATCGATTAATTTATTAATTGAATAGATCAAAGCAATTTTGTCTATTTTATTATTTACAATACTTTATTTCATTCCATTTATTCAATTATAATAGCAGTCACTATTTTTTAATTTTAAGGAAAGTAAATAAAAATCGCTTATTCATCCGCGCATTAATCGATTTTTAAAATATCAAATTTTCCACCATCTCTACGCTTGTCTATGCTACTACAGATTATACACATGTTTCAATCAAGAAATAACGTCAGATTTTGACGAAGATTTTTCAAATGAAAAATAAATATTGAAATCAAGTGAATTTTTATTTTCTAGATTTTTTTTACCGTACAACGGCAAAAACTACTAGACACTGGCAAAATTGTCCGCCGATGGACAGAGCTATATTTTTTTAAAGAAACAACAAGTGAATTTTGGTGAAAAAAGTGATTACACATTTAGTTATAAGACACGAATTATATATAAATGTGTTATTGATTCGATCCAGTGAGTGTTTATACAAGAATTTTGATGAAATCGGTTTGTTTACACTTTTAATAAATTGGATAGGCATAACGTATACTAGGCATCATCTCAATGGATAAGTAAAGTTCCAAGCATTTTTCCCATTCCCAGCATTTTGTTTCGCTGTATTTCTATTCTTACACGATGACGACGCATTACGATCCAGCAAATTTCGTTAAGTCATTTCGTGGCCACAGAGATCTGATTAGACAACTGACCTAGTTAGCTGTAAGGCACCGACTCTTCCGTGAACCCAGACATTTAATGAAAAAGGAATGTACCACAAGGTAGCTTGATATTTAATGAGTTTGGACTGCATTAGGTTAAAACAATACTAATTAGGCGTGAGATGACCCAAAATTTTAATGTGTGTTTGTAACGGTTGATTAAATTAAATAATTGCATCGAAACACGTTGTGGCTTGACGGATACTAGGTATTTATTTGCAGTTCACTATTTAATGAAACACTAAAATGCGCTATTTTATTTCTTATGATTGGAATAACTTTTACACGCACATACATAATTTGGGAGTGCTGCTGAAACGACTAGCTTTATTTATGCTACATAAATTTGACATTTATATTACTTTAATATTCAACACTATTACTTTTTAATGATACCTATTATATAAAGGTTGCCTGGAAGAGATCGCTCTTAAGCGATAGGCCGCCTATTGAGCACCTTGTAATTTTCTCTCTGTGTACCTGTTTTCTATATCGCTTACTATTTCTGGTGTACAATAAAGAGTCATTGTATTGTATTGTACCTATATAAACTCACTGAATAAAAATGAAGAGAATTTGCAATGTGGAAAAACGTAAGCCAGGCAACTAAAAAGTACAGTCAACATCAGAGAAATTAGAATGTTCAAGATGGTCGAAAAAATACCAGTGGTCTGCTAGCACAGATACGATTATTTTTTAAAACGAAAGCCACTACAAATTTATTATTTCTACACTACACATAATATTTTTTGTTTTAATCACGATTCCTTTCTAATGTTATGAAGTCATTTTCAGTTCAGGTATTACATGAAAAGTACAAGAACCTAAATCTGAAGCAATAATGCCGCCTATTACTCTCCTTGTAAATTTTCTCGATGCACTATTGTTCTTTATTATGTAATATTTAATAATAATTCACTTTATTGTATTGCAGGTACATGTACATTACGGTAGAGATGGGAAAAACTACCTATTCACTTGAAAAATAATATTGATATGGTATCATTTTACTCACTGAGATATTATCACACTCATTTAGCTCACTATACCTATCTGTATTTCGCAGAACGAAACGTAGCATCATTGCCTTATTGCTCATTCATTTTCTCAAATCACTTTCATTCTTGTAACTTGTATTCTACTTCGATGCTATATGGTTGACAATAAATGACAAATACATTTTAAATCATGACTAGCATCTAACATCAGAGTTTTTTCAGCCATCATCGCATTATCTAAGGCTAAATAAGAGTGTGCAAGTGAGCAAGGTGATACATTTGGATTTGAACTGATATAGCTCTTTTGTGTATGCTATTCGTGCGCTACCCATCTCTAGATTACGGGCTTAACATTCCTGTGGTATGATTATACCTAGATCAAGAGTTACGATCCATTTTTCTCCTTTTCTATTTATTTACTTACCTTTTCTCTCTCAAAGCTCCTGTTGTCTTTGAACCAGCTGATCTGCGCCGAAGGGCGGCTACCTTCAGCGATGCATCGAAGAGTGGAAGCCGCCCCAGCAATCAGCTGTTGTGGCCGGTTCACCAAAGACACCGATAAAGGCGCCACTGGTAATGAACAGAAATATTTTAAAAGAGCAGCGATAACACAGACACTCACTCACTGAAATGACATGATACTTAATTGTTATTTTTAGGTTAAATTGGTATCTCTTTACTATTGTTGTCTCTTTTTGAATAATCGGATAAACTTAGTTTTAATTAAAATTTGATAAGGTTATCAGATTTTTAAGGTAGCTTAATTGTAATGTCAGCAAAAAATGTCTGGTGCGTCGAAACGCGATTCTTGAGGCTTACATTTGTTACAAATATAAGTATATAGGTACTAACACTTAACTTCAATTTATAACATAAAAAAGTATATAATAAACCCCCTACCTAATAATAAAATTATTGTAATAATATACTTCAACCAGCCATTTTAAAATTAAATTGGTCAGTAGATAGTTCATCATTCCAAAGTAGTGGGTATCTAACTTAGCAAGTTTAGTGACGATTGACGAACGGGGGTAAACGAATTGTGGCGACAAACGTGACTGAACGCAGGAGTCCAATGGCATTTAGGTGTCTCTATCGGAGACCCATTGGAGGGAATTATTCAGATCATGATTCTGGTTTAGTCTTGTCAGTCTGGTCGACACTGCAGATGTACTTGTAAAGCTTTATGTTGATTGTAATTTAAAATCCTACTAATCCTTATCGTCATTTTATTTTACCTTATACCTTTAACCGATCAATTTTTGTATATTATATTTTATTATTTTGGGGATTTCGGGAACAGCTATAACGATTTCGATAAAATTTGGTATGTAGGGGTTTTCTGGGGATGAACAATCGATCTAGCTTGGTGTTTTATTTAGAAAAACGCTTGTTTTAGAATTTTAGCCCGAGCGAAGCTCACACAAAGGCGTGAAACTATTAAACCAATGAAATTTTACATTGAAAAATTGGTACGGGTGTTCTTTGTGCGACGTACTCGTAAATTAATATATCTTGTTTTTTTTTTTGTAATTTTATTGTGGTAAGGGTTGTCGTGGCGGTAGAAAAGATGCAAGGGAACTATTTACAATTAGATATGTACAACAAATAAAATATTTAACGAAAATTGGTAAGAGGTTTTTCTCTCGCTAGTAGATCGTGCAGCTGTGTTGATTCTGGTTGCTGCACGACCGTGCGCCGCATCGCGCAGGCGCGCGGACTTAGGTTGTATTTTTTGTCAAACTTTTCACTCAGGCTAGGGACATTTTGTTTCCGCAAATATTTGAAAAAATGAATGAATCTATAATTAATGTAATAATATATAAAATTACTTGCTCAATTAAACCTTAAAAATCTGTCGTTTACTAAACTTAGTATTATGTAAATTATGTACGAACTGAAGACGTGTTTTTTGTGTCTTTCGGATAGGCACTGCATGCTCTTACATATACCTATACGCACATCAAAGAGTTGAATATGGATGCTGCCATTTAGTTTTTAAATTCAAAACGTTGAAAGTTCTTTGATAGCAAAGCGCGACTAGCCTGTGGCGCAGAATTGCGTAATAGCTTGCCGCAGCACTAAATTCAAATTATGCCCTCCCGGCGTACATAAAATACATGTTTACGTTTAGTCTAGTTTTGAATCACTCGGCCTTCGGTTTCACCTTTTAGTGTTTCACATTAAATTAGCAATTCTACTGGCAGCGGAATATATCAAGTTTGCAGGCTTTGAAACTTAATATTAGACGTAAAAGCTGCCGTTCTAACGAAATACTCGCGACAATACAGCTAGAATTTGAAAATGATGTACGGGCGCTTATTTTGTGGCGGTTTCGTCGTTTATCATAACCGGTTAACCGGTTAACCGGTGATTGCCCTATGAATATGAATAGTGGCTCTAAAATATAAAATATATCAAAAATATTAGACTGCAGGTTTATGATTACTTTAAGGTTATGCTCCGAGATTTCCTACGTGATCGAATCAGAAACGAGGAGGTCCGCAGGAGAATCAAAATCGAATGAACTTGTGAGAAGGTAGCATCGAATTGAATTCCAGATACATCGAAAAACGTACTCATGGTATGTTTCAATTGAATTCCTTTACTATGCAAAGATATGTCTATAACATTTTCTGATGAAAGGTCTACAGTGGGTAGCCAACTGCAGGGAAGAGGTAACCTTACTTACCTACCTATTTTTGCAGCTACAAGAAACTAAATCGCGTACGAGGTTAGAACCTTTGTTTTACGGATGTCATATAGATATTCCATACATCTCTCAAAGGAATCATAGCGAAAATAATTATGAAAAGGACCCACCCTGATAATCTATTCAGTTTCCTCGTACATTGCACTTACAGTTCATTTCCAATCTAACGCTTTTCTCCTGCGGCGCCACGAGGTGGGTATTTGCTGCTCGACACCGAAACGTTGTGTTCAGGTCTTCTCTCTTCAGATGCTGGAGTTCTAGGCGGTTCACCACTACGTGGGTGTCAGTTTTCACGCCTATGTACTGGGGGGCCGGCATGCCATCGATAAGCCAGGATACCACTGGTTCTGGGCGGCCTGGTGACAATTAACAGAATGAATAGAACCTTATTTAGTGCCATAGTGTTTTTAAGTGAGCCAACACACAATTTGTATTCCAACTAAGTACAGATGTGCTAGTTGCGGAATGTTTCCAAATAGTTGGAAAAGTGAAAAATATAGGAAATTTAAATTCAAGAAACGGAAAGTTCGATCCCCATACAAAATTGTGAGAAGTTTTCGAAATTTTCCTTTATGAAAAATTGCGCAATGTTGGAACCTTTGGCACATCAGTAATTCCAAACTTTTTTTACTAACAAATATGAAGTCTTTTCGATTTGCAAGATGCGATTTTAACAGACAAACTTAAAAACTAAGTAAGTAATTTAAAATTGCTAAATTCCCCTAGTACAGATATAAAACTGCGGGCAACCGCTACCTTTTAGTAGTCTTTTATCAATAATAGTTATCGTAAAATTTACGGCAGCTTTTTAGTGCGTATACGTATATTATTAAGTATACTGTACGCTTCGTTCTAAACAAACAAAAATAATAATGCAGTATTTTATAAATTATTGTGACACTAGGAAAGAAAATAAACTATTTCATTTCTTTTAATGTAATCGTAAGTCAAAGAAACAGCTTTTATGATTCTGTAGTAAAAATTCTGTTATAAAATTAACTTAAAGAAATTCTTTGCTCACCCGCGCCCTTATAATAGCTAAGCTTATGCAAGATATGCGTGTTCATGCAGTTCCTTCACCTCCACACTGTAAGAACACACACAAATCACACAAACCCATCTATCACCAGCACCACACTACACTGACGCATTTTAAGCTCAACCAGCCGACAGCCGGTGAAATAACTGGCACTTGAGGTATCCCATCTTAGGCATCTAGGTTGGCAACGCATCTGCAATACCCTTGGTGTTGCAGATGTTTATGGGCGGTGGTGATCTCTTACCATCAGGAGACCCACTTGCTCGTTTTCCATCCAGTCAAAAAAAAAAAAAAAAAAACCAGAGCGCATCTTCAGAGCAATACCCGTACACCGTGCTATATACCAGAAGTTATAAAATTGTCATTGTTATGTTTCTATATAAAATCATGTTTTTTTATTGTAATCCATACTAATATTATAAATGCGACATCAACATGTCTGTCTGTCTGTTACCCCCACTTAAAATGCAGAACCGATTTTTGGCGATAGTTTCTATCCCTGGGAAATTGCATAGTTCCGCCTAGCACGCAATAATGTAATTCGCAGACGAAGCCGCCGAAAAAGTGAGTATAAAGTATATAACTAGTGAAATATAAAGTAAAAATTTAATATTATATAAAGGAACTACGAATACCTACAATATATAGGTGTATTTTGTTTCAGTTGCCAATATTGAGATATCTGGTTTTTCGTACGATAAAATAAGAAATCTTCATTACGACTTTCTTTGGAAAATGCTTCCACGCCTGTGCTGGATGAGGAGTTCGTAATTATAAATACAGAGCATTGCTGCAAACTCTCGCATCAAATTCTTTAGAAAACATTTACGACACCAACGAGAATAAATAGACTGACATGTCCTATTCTAAAATCGGATACAGCACGACTCCGCATTTTAGTATTAACCTGAACAATGCGCTAAAAATAACACACAAAAAGTAAACCATACCGAATAGTGTCAGTAAACCTTGTATTCGATTGTTTGTAACATACGGAAATCTATCATAGAACTATTTCGTGGCAATATTTTGTGGTAAATAACCATTTTCCTTGCCTTATCTCAAAAGCCGTGGACATGACTAGAGTTTTTATCCTTTCAACGAAAATATCAAGGGCTTATCCCACGCCAGGCCATTGGAGACACAATTTCGCACGGAAAGAGCAATAGGTTAGAACAAAATGAACCTTTTTTTGGAAGGAAACTAAAAATAGATACTGCTGACTACTCACTGTTTCTTATTATTTTTCCATTCTACAATACTAAAACGGCACTTACCTATGTAAATGGAGATATTAACCTATAGAGTGGCAATGTAATTTGTTTGATTGATGCCAAATTACTGCGGCGATTGCCGCAATCTGATTGACCGACTCTTTGTCGATCAAGATACGAAGTTAGGTAAGCATATTATATTAAAATGATCAATATCGATTGTAAATATTTAATGACTGTGTAGTATTGACAAAGCGCACAAGTAACAAGTATTAATTAAAGTACAAGTACAAGAAACAAATATTCCGATAAATGAGAATCACCTGTTTTATTGAAGATGGTTGAAAAAAAAGGATATAAACGAGGGGGTTTCAAAAACTCAGGACTATTCAGCAGTCACGCCTGGTTCTGGTTTGGTTTCGTTTGGTTTGGTACGTTAACATTGGTCAATCACAACAAAAGAATCCTGCTAATAATTATCCTTAATATTCTGTATTCAGTTTAAAACACTTTCTGTAATCATAATTCTAATAATACCTAAACTAAAGCTAAAATGACTTTATTTTATTCCAGAGATAAAGGAAAAACTTTCATGAAACTAGTACGTTTTAATTGACAAATGAATAATGTGCTGCAGAATAGGATAGCTCGTATTACCACTCCATTGGTTATTTTCTCTATGACTACCTATATTCCTGTAAGTACCAAGAATTGCCTAGACAATTTTAAACAACCATAATTAGACTTTCGAAAATAATTGGTTGGTTTCATAGATTCTGGCCGATATTCATTTAGGTACTTAGTTATAATTTTAATTGAAAGAAAGAATAAATTCATTTGCCAAAATTCGGCACAGCAAAAAAAAACACAATTAAAAATAAGACAACCTTATTACATACTCTTACATACTTAAAAACAAGAAATAAAAAAAACATTGTGCCGAAAGAAGCAAAAAGGGCCATACTCGTACTCAGCGTGTTGTCACGGCAAGCCGCAGCGCTGGTTTTCACTATGACCCTTTAACTTCTTTCTCTTCTTCTTCTTTTTCTTTAACTTTAATTACTTGCATTTATTTACCTTTATAAAGCAACGTAGCGCAATACTCCTAATTAGTTCAATTAGTGTTCGTGTTTTAGTTCTATAATACCTGAACAGGTATTTGCAGCGGAATTTTGGACTCGTACCAAAAAGGCTGCCAAAACGTGTAGACAGGCAATAATACCAATTGGTATTTTTCTAAAGCCCAACTTGCACTGCAATAAAATCTAATGCATTATCAACTACTCTGAATGTGATACGAAAATAAAGTCTTTTATAAAGAAATGAAATAAATCAAAACACGGAATTAAACCAACTCCGAAAATAATTTTCTAATAGTTTGAAGTCGGTGTCTTAGCACGAACCTGTGAAAAATTATGTAGTTTTCATGGATTTTTGGACTTTATTTTAAAATGATTTATTTGACTTTCTATTACAAAATATAGTTTATCACAGAGCGCTGCAAAATTTAATCAGTTCAATCAGTTGGTTAATTTTGTTATTATATTTACTTTATTCTCTCGCTTGTAGTGTAACCAATCTATGCTACAAATAGCTTAACATCAACTGCTCATAATTTTGTAATCCTCATCATTATTTATCCTTGTCATTATTTATCCTTTGTAGGATAAATCAAAAATTTGGTTAGGTTTTGATCAAATTTGAATGGGACCACATGAGTAGCACCAGTTTTATAAAAAAAAAATCTGAGGTAAAAAATATCAATTGACAATATTTATATATCCCGATGGCTCAAGTAATAGGTACTTACCTATTACATCCTTTTTTTACCTCGATGCCTACAGGTACAATGTATTACCTAATTAAATAAACGAAAACCTGAAATGAGTTAATGCAGAATCAAGAATTGAGTGGATCACACTGTACCTATTTTAAAGAAGGTCGTGTTTTTTTTTCCTTTTGTTATACTTACTACACGCCCAATAGAATCTTGTCCCAGTGACATCAACAACATTAAATAAACATAAATATAACTTGGTGGCAGCTTCATTGGTTAATGCGAATTGTAAAAATAAACATTTAAATTAAAACATTGTCGTAAACATGTAAAATGATTTGCTATTGTTAAGGTTCAGATCCGGTATTGGTTGATTGTACTCACAGTCACAAGAAATATTTGAGATAAGTATAACAGAAAAAAAATAGTTGAAAGGAGTTATATTCAATGTATCTTCAGTTGTCAGTATTTCATAGTAAAGAGTAAAATTAACTATTACGACTGTATTTGCTTTTGTACTTAGATTTTGCTATAACAATAAACTGTAACGGGAAGCATGCTCTCATTCTGCCATGAACATAAAACGTCCACGTTTAAGAAGCTGCCAGGTCATAGTTAACCAGTCGATCTAGAACATTAATTAAATATGAAACCGATATGAGAATCAAACTCAAAATCCCGAGTGTCCGCCCCGCTGCGTCATCACAATTGGTGGGCGCACAGGCAAAGATAATCCGTGGAGGACTGGCGCTTCGCCAGGCCGCCATACTGCGGACTTTTCAATGAACCCATTCGAATGGAATATCTCCCCAATGTTGCCATAAAGGAAATCAAGCAGTAGAAAAATTGAACCGAATTGTTCATTATTCCGTTTATTTTAGGACGCTTTTTAACGAGACAGGGACGCTTACGCGGCGGGGAAAGAAGCATGTGCATTGAACAAAATGTTCAATTAAATGGTTCTGAAAGAAGGATTCCTGAGTTTGTTCTTTTAGAAAGCACATGAAAAACAAGTTAAGTACAGTCGAGTTTATAAACTTGTGAGCAAAAATTTGATCAATAATATCTGAACACGCTTCTACGCCGTTAACGATCGAAATTTTGCTCACAAGTTTATAAACTCTACTGTAAAAATCAGACTGGCGAACTGAGGGTTCCGTATAAATTTAAAGGTATATCAAGATACACGCTTAAAGTAGCCGTATCTGTGAAAATCCAGTTTTAACAAAGCCTTGCTTTTAATGTAAAATGTACCTATACAGTGTAAAGTTATTTTATTTTACCTTTTTTAATAAAATACATTTTTTGGATCACCAGATGGAATCATTTCCCAATTTTTTTTTTACTTTTTGTTGTAGCAGCTAATGTCATAAAAGTTTTCCGGATTAATTTCGGAGGTTATTGGATCAAAACTAAAGGTTCTATCGGTATCGGTTTTTGACTAAAAGTAGCACAACTTTGAACATCGATCAACGAATAAAACATTTATTAACCACACTTAAAACTTAAAAAGTCCCGAAAACAATTAACACGGTTGTTCAGTCAAACGAGCCCAACTTCATGCTGAAATAGAAATAATAGAAATGCACACTACGTATAAATTTTAGCTGTCTATCTACCTATTTCAGTTCTTGAGATACATCCCTAAGATGGAGAGTAGGGCGGATGGACAGTAAAGCAGCATTAATAAGGTTTCGTTTGTCTCCTTTTAGGTGTGGAACCTCATAATTTTATCATCATGTCTGTAATGCTGTGTAATTATTTCATTAAATAAATAAATAAATAAATCATCATCATATCACCTGCAGGACATCCTACATCTAATATCATGTGAACCTCATTTAGCTAAATAAAATTATCTTCGTTAAGTCTATCTCTAAAAATCAAAATAAAGAGAAAACCTTTTGTTATCTTTATTCGTATAAAATAAATAGGTAATCTATGCAACTACGGAACCAATTATAGAAATTCTTTCACTTATAAAAACCGGTCAAGAGCGTGTCAGACACGCCCAAAATAGGGTTCCGTAGCCATTACGAAAAAAATAAGAAATATTTTTTTCTTAAGATTTCGTATTTAAAAGCTTTATTTTAGCTTTCTAGCATTGATAGTCCCTCAGAAAAGCCGCGGACGGACAGACAGACAGACATGGCGAAACTATAAGGGTTCCGTTTTTTCCATTTTGGCTCCGGAATCCCTGATTAGCATAAGCTACTTTTTATCCCTGATAGGACAAATTTCCCATGAGATGCAAACGTAGTTAACGGTTGTCGGAAACAAAATAAATAAAAAATATGTAGGTATGTGTGTGTTGTTTGTATCTAGCAAAAGAAAAACTATTTACTGTCATATTAATTAACAGTTTTAAAAGTTCAATAAAGGGTCAAATGCGGTCTCTACGAATAAGTAAAGCAGTTCATAGGATAAATTTATTTACCTAATATTGCAAATACATGCACATTGCACAAACTATGAAGAACGATGTTAACGTGTTAAGGTAGCATTCCGTTCTTTGCGACCGCAAAGCGACCTACTGCTTAGTGTGAATTTATATGGAGCACTAAACAAACTGGGTCGCGCGACGCGGTCGCGGCATTTGGTTAGTGCTCCATATAAATTCATACTAAGCAGTAGGTCGCGCGACCCAGTCGCGGTCGCTAAGAACAGAATGCTACCTTTAACCTCTTCAGTTCACAGTGAGTGGCAGCTTTAATATACCGCAGCTAGTATTAAAAGGATATACTCCGCATAAGTAAGTTTCATCTTGCGGAAAGAAAGTGTATTTTATATAGTGACTTTCTTTTCAGGCGAAATGATTTTTTTGGAATAATATAAAGTTTTTGCTAATACTTCCTTGGCTTTATATACTAGTGATTACTCTCAACTTTGCATGCGTACATCATCATTATAAAATCAGCAATTGAATCGAAATTCCGGAGTTTTACTAAAGTTCCAAGAGAATTCTCAAAAATTACTGTGAATTTCATTGACGTTGTATACCTTTTAATACCCGCGCCAAATTTTATGTTTCTAACCTTGACCGTTAATAGTACATTACTGTAGAGGCCGGCAACCCCACGTTCCGGCCGAGGCTTGTATAATGCTTTTCTCAAACATGACATGAAATATGGTGTGCGCGCGTGTCCATCTGGATTATATTAAAAATCATTAGAATATTATCTATTCAATTAACGGAAAATTTAACTACGCCTGTCGGACAGCCGGCCAATTTTATCAATTTTTAGTTTCGCAAAAAAAAATGGGTCGCAAATTTTCAGCGCACGAATTGGATACTCACAATTTCAAGCGATGGCCTGAATCTAACACAATAACGCCGATATAAAATCTAGTTTACAGCTTTTGAATATCTGAAAAACAATATAAAACGGCTGTGATATAAAAATTTAGCTCAAAAGAAATAGATTGTCGTTTTGTATTCAATTAAATATCACTAGAATGTTTGAAAAAATAATCAAGTTACAGTAAATGAGATTATAGGTTGTTGAGCTTAGATCTCTACCTTTTTAGGTATTTAGTGGGGGGAGAAATCGTTCATTATGGAAAGGTATGGTCCAGTACGTATAACATTACCAGAAACTAGGGTAAATCACATTATCCGACAAAGAACGAAAGTCAACGACGTTGTCCAGAGAATTAGTTCGCTGAAGTGGCGCTGGGCTAGCCACGTCTGTCGCAGGACCGATGAACGGTGGAGTAGACGAGTCCTCGAATGGAGACCACGGACGGGAAAACGTAGTGTAGAGCGTCCTGAGGCACGGTTGGACGACCTTAAGAGGGTCGCTGGCGGCGGATGGATGCGAGGGGCTGAAGACAGAGTGTTGTGGCGCCCCACGGATGAGGCCTAACTATGTCCAGCAGTGGACTGTTGTGGGCTGATGATGATGATGATGATGATGGAGGTTAAATTTGAAGCTACGCCCCAGGTAAAAAAAATCGTCATGTTTGTAGCAACTTAAAGCAAGTATCGCAATCTAAGTGCTCCTGATCGTGCGTCTAAGTTACCGATAATAAGGGTAGAATCGTCAATACAAGTTCAGTTCAGTGTACCAGTATCTGCACTAGGTAAAAATTGGAAGTTGGCTAAATTTGATAGCTAATTTGATTGCTAGTTACGCAGTTTGGCACTATCCCCGTCAATAATTGACATTGTTAATAATATATATGGTCAAAGACATATTACGGATCACTAATAGTAATGTTTAATATACCTACCATAATTTATATGGTACAGTCGGTGCGCTAACATAAGTATTCACTTTTCTGTCCAACTAGTATGAAAAAGTGGATACATAAGTTAGGGAACCGACCGTACCATACTGCCTTCCTAAGCCAAAAGGCGCTATCTCAAATAAAAAACACTTTTGAGTTATTTATACCATGTGATGCAGAATATCTTAAGCTGCACAATAGTATTAATAACTTAAGTGTTTTCTTTTTTAGATAGAGCCTTTTGGCTTAGGAGGGCAGCATTAGGTTCTGTGAATAAATGATTCAGTCATTTAATATGTTAAGTAGACGAGTGTTTTCTGACTCTTTGAAAAGTACAAACAGTTTGAATCTATAACGTACCTCCTCTCACTTCGCAGACTAGAACTAAGGCGGACCCCTCTTCTAAAGGTCCTACTACACCCGACACGTCGGCTCCCGATTTGTCGTACAGCAACATTTGATGCGGGGGCACTGAAACAAATTATTAGAACAACCTGTGATAAAATTAGCTTTGGGCAAGAGGTTTGGTTAAAAGAGGACTCCTTGATGTAAAGTAGCAATGCACCGACGAGAAGTTTCCAAAGTTACGAAACTTTCAACATGAGAAGTTCTCGGTAACTTCTGAGAATGTTCTACTCCTGACGTATAGACAATAATTAGGTATACACAATACGATAGGTAAAATGCTGCAACAACAATCACTACGGCAGAAGAGGTCATTATAATATCTGCAGTTTTATTGTCTGTACTGCACTTTACTAATAAATGTGTTAGCTAGGTATATTTTTTATCACTACTTATATAGAAAGTAAGTAGGTATGCTGTGTTAGTTTCGTTGGGCAGTGGCGCGTAGTGCGCGTGTTGCGGCAGCCGCCAAGTCGCGTGCTCCTATGAAGAAGGGCTACGAAATAGCCCAAAACATGTCGAGCTAAACTCGATTTAAGACGTGAGTTTTTAATATGAGTGAGTCTCACGGTAGTTTCATGTTCAAAAAAATAAGATTTTACTTCAAATTAAAGTTTTCGGCATGAGCAGAAGCTTATTAACTTACCTATTTATTACTCAATTTTGCTATAAAAATTACCAAAGAGTTTAATAGTTTGTAGTTGAGTTCATATTTATACTAGAAACCTTCATCTAAAATGCCATTTTCTTAATCTCCAATTGAATAAAGTTAGCTATCAACAAGGAAAGTACTCACTTCGCACTTCGCAATTCTAATTATTACACCCCACGCTACCAGTAATCGCGCCTCGTAAGCTCAACATTATATAATTTACCGATATTGTATGTGCGGTATTACTTGATTAATATCCAAAGCAATTAATTTAATAGACGCCTACCCTTCATAATGATTATAATTGGAAATTTATGGTTTTATGAATACACCCGATTATGCTCGTAAGTAAGCGTTCTTCGTGGCACAGTTCCTTTGCTAACAAAAGATTCCTTGGAAATTACCTCTCGTGTGAAGCGACCTAATGGGTCTGAATGGAGTTGCATATATGCGATGTAGGCTTACTTTAAATGCTTTGTTCCGCGAAAAAGATTTTTTTTCCTCATCTCCTTTTACTTACGCCGCCTCAAACAGGGTAATTCCTTTCAAGCCCTGGCATAGTTTCCTCGCCGTTTACTACCGTCGTTTATGCGTTTATGTTTTTCGTTTTAAACTCGAATTAATATGGCGCTTGTACAGAACATATTTATTGCCGCAATTATACGAATATAAAAGTCACTTCCGAGCAACGAAAATTATCAATATAAATTTTATTTTCAAGTGGATGGAAAATAAAAACAATGGTTTACATCGGTCGCCGTAAATTTTACACTCGGTAAGTACGTTACGGTCTTTTTAAACGCGTTCTTTTATTTGTAGTTACTTATACGATGATAAATTGAATCACTTTGTTATTGATATTGTTGAAATTGGAGTGGTTGGTTGTGGTAATGTAATCGACAAGGGTCTTTTGAAAACTTTTAACAACATCGCCATTGAAAATATTTTTTTAAAGTCTTGGAATATTGACATTGGCATAGTAATGGTCTTAAGTGATTTACGTGAAAGTAATATATATATATAAAAAATATCAATAAAATATATAAAATAAAACGAAAATAAACTCATCGCCTACCAGCAAGAATGTACCTGATTCTTATTATTTTGAAAGAAGATGTAAAGCAGGAAGAGGTTATTAAACTATCCTTAGTAACTTTTGTGTTACTTCAGGGTATTTTTTTAACTATTCCATTATTGTGAGAGTATGTAACAAAGATGATAATTATACTTAATTAAGCTCACGTTGATCTTTTACAATTCATACATACTAGCAACAAACTTATTGAATGAAAATCAAGGCAATAAAATCTAAGAAGGCAGCAAAAGTTTATTACAGATAAGAAAACGATTTCCATTGTTTGCCACAAATTTTATCAGTCCCGATGACAACGTACCAACATTTTGATCTTTTGAAAACTAATTTTCTTTTCCATTTAACCTGCCTCCT
The DNA here is from genome assembly GCF_025370935.1 of Choristoneura fumiferana. Classification (NCBI taxonomy): domain Eukaryota; kingdom Metazoa; phylum Arthropoda; class Insecta; order Lepidoptera; family Tortricidae; genus Choristoneura; species Choristoneura fumiferana. The sequence continues at coordinate 9,160,403 of NC_133482.1, read as the reverse complement.
GCAGATTTTATCTGTCATCGCGCTGGGCATCGTCTTTATCAATGGTTGGAGCTAACTGGTACATGGAAACAAAAACTACAGCAGGATAGTTTATTCGTGTGACCGGCTACGATAATTTAACGAATGATGTAAAGGGATTAACATATGTTACGTACTCGTAGTGTTTACAGTTGTTAGTGTTGCTAGTATTTTATTATTGTCAACAGTTTTAGGCCAAAAATGTCGAAGGACGTAGGAATGAAGCTAGAAAAAATAAAAATTTAAAAATAACTTAAAAATGGTGCGAAACTTTTCATTCTGTGACAGAAAATTAACTGTCAGAATTAATTGTACGACTAAACCGATTAAAAAATTGCATATGGCATATTAAAGGCGATCGTTGTTCAAATCTCATCTATTATATCAGTAATAGGTATTTTTAGTTAAAACGACGGGGCAACCTCAACCTCCTGCATGGAATTTTAGCAAAATTTGAAATACCCACTAGGTCGTATATCTGAATTGATTATATCATCATCATCATCGTCCCAGCCTATATACGTCCCACTGCTGCGTGCCTGTGCCCTGGTTATACCAATTAATTAAAATTTCATACAGCATGTATTTTTGTTATAACCACAAACTTTACCTGATAAACATACTTCAGGAGACCCACTTGCTCGTTTGCCATCCAGTTGAATAAAAAAAATACTTGCATACGTTTTATTAAAAAACTACAACTTTTTCTTTTATAAAAAAAATTGTACACAATCTATCTTTGTTTTTGTTCCAAACGTTGCGCTTGCTGGCATGACAGCTGCAGAGCTGTCACACATCTACTCATATTCTCTGCCGAATTATTTAACGCAATGCATTGTTGCTCTATAAAAATCCAAAAAATAATTACGATCTACAGTGCTTTCATTGTAGCATGGTGCAGGTGACACTTGATACACGTTTCGTTTTACTCAAAAAAAGTTGCTGCGAAAAGTATATTTCAGTTATAGCCTGAATATCACTGGCGTAAAATATACTCAGCGGCACAAAATTTGGCCCACTCTACATACAAAATTACCTATTACTGCATACATTTGTGGGCCAGATTTTTTGCCGCTCAGTATTATTTGACATAAAGAACTATGTTATACGAAATAAATTTTAACTATTAGATTTTTATAATCAATTAATTAAACTCAAAGCAAAATTAAGCGAAGAAACGTAATATGCATGTAACGTAACACCAGAGACTTGGTAAGTAACGAATATTCTTGCACAATCCGTTTAGCCTTACTTAAGTAGCAAATAATATTCCAACCTAAAATTCCACTAATATTCTCATCAAAATTACCGTAATAATGGGATTAATGACGACATTAATTATGATTAAGATTTAAAATTATTAGTTTTATGGACTCAAGTTTCGACACTGACTCTCTCGTCTTGTGATATTGACAGCTGTCACCCGCATCATGCTACAATGAAAGTACTGTAGTAGTGAAAGATAAACATGAATTTTATTGCAATATTGCTTTATAGCACTAAAACTAACGTCTGGTTACGTTTGTGTTTGTATTAAAGATACACGTTCAATACGAACTTGATGCAGAAACACTTTGATAGGTATATAATTTTTTTTTGCATTTTTTATCTATTTTTTTCCCACTGGCAACCACCTAGCCCACTGTAGTCATCCCCTGGTAGGATCTCGAGTCGACAGTTCATAATTAAAATGTCTGCGGGCCGTCATTAGTTGGCGACCGCGATGCCGCGTTCAGTCGTAATGACTAAATTGATTCCCTGTCGTCGCCTCATAAAATTTTCATCAAGATAAAAAGTTTCGCGGTTTATTTGACGGCTTTTTTATTTATTAGAGTCTGGTTGGTTTAAGCTATGCACAAAGAATCATATAAAAAAAACGCTCTTTAGCCGTGTGTGTATTGAATTGTTTTAGTTATATTATCTTTAATTATTATTATTGAAACCAAATTCATAATCAATTATGACTGCACAACAATCGACGCAAATTGCCTGACGCCTTGAGAAGAATATCAAACAATTTTTATAGCTATTTGTTTTATTGACGAGGCCTGCTGCACTGGGGTATGAGATGAGATGTACCTAGTGTATGAGTACTACGTATACGTTTATGGTTCTAATAAATAAATTATAATTAAATTATTAGATTAATAATTTAATAATATTAAAGATAATAATTTTATTATAATTTGTTTTCTGTATCGCTTACTATGTCTGGTGTACAATAAAGAGTCTTTGTATTGTATTGTATTGTATTGTATTAGACTAAAGAGTCACAAAATAATGCTTCATTCAAATGTATGTACAAAATTGTACAAAAAAGCGGAAGTGTATCGCTTAAAAAACGATATACTTAAGATATGACAACGTTAACAACCAGACCTATTTAACAGTACCTATTACTTTAGACTCTAAAGTAATACCCAGATACTAAAGTTTAGAGACTGTTGCAGGATAAGTAGCTACCTACAATCGGTGCCCTAAATTATGTATCCGCTTTTTCCGACCGTAGCATAGAAAATTAAATACGAATAAAATCTAACAGCTGCTGAGATGATCAACCAGAATTAATTTAAAAAGTTTCCCACGTACGTAACAACCGAGGCAGCTAATTGGATGTTGAAATAGAGCAATCACAGGTAACAAGTTGGTAGTTCGCAACTTCTTGCCGACCGTGACCAGTACAGTAAGTTATTAACGTCGTTACTATTGTTTAGAGTCTAAACAATAAAGTTTAGAGTTTAACAAAAGACTAGAAAAGAATAGAGTGAATCAACCTTCAGTCAAAAGTTCATAATCGATGTCAGGTTACGTAATACTGAAACAATCGAGGGATGAATATAAAATTCGTATTTCATTAAGGTCTCTATACATACATTACACCGTATCATGCCATGACAGTTATAGGAACGTGTCAGACGAGATGTCAAGCGGAATGTCAAACGCTGCAAGTGGGCATAGTCTTGTCACAATGTGAGTGACAGATGATGATGAAGAGGTAAAGACAGGAGATCTTCAAGAGGTTTATTTGATGTAAGATAGAAGGCACCTGTAACAATACATACAAAAAAAGAACTTAATATAAAAAGTAATAAATTTGGGACGTTGTAAATAAAATAAGTTAAAACGGTTACAAATGTTGTAGGACTTACAATTGTGCCTTCAAGATCCCATAGAGGGTTAAGTAGAACAGGATACAAATGTGTGATGAATCTGGTTATAAAACACTGTAGTTAACTGCACTGTGAAACTGTTATGGTATTATGGTCGAAAAAATATTGATGTCAAAATAATAAAAATATTTAGCACGTCCTTATAGTACGGCTGATGATCGCAGAATGAATTTTGACATAAAAACAAAGTGCTGAATTTGAAAGTACAGTGGATATTCGAAAATTGAGATTTGAATTGAATTTTTAAAACGAACCAAAACATAAAATGAGGAAGAGGTTAACAATCGACAAGGCTTGATCAGCCTTGTTACAGTCTTATACTTTTCGAAACAATTCTTATACAATTCCAGTCATGGTATGATAAGGGTGTAATGTGTAGAAACCTTTACATAGTAAAAAAACAATTTCTTAGGTTTCGTACCTTAGTCTACAAAAATGGAACCCAGTATATTGAGACAACATCTTCAGCTTCTTTTCGTAATTTTCTGTTTAATACTATCGATATTATCGATAGTTTATGCATTATTAGACAACAATAATATCGATACTATCGTAACTATCGATACGCCTATCGATTGCAAACTATCGATTTATCGGCAACACTATTGCTCACCTATGACTGTAAGCCGGATCTGGAAGTTCCTCGTAGGCGAATTTTTGAAGTCAACCCTGCATCGGTAGGTGCCTTCATCATCCAGTTGGACCGAACTAAGTGTTAACGCCGCTGGCCGTGCCACCGTCGCGAAGTAGGCCCGCGGCCCGAAGTTGCCGGGGTCTGACCACTGCAGGGCCTTGTTGAACGAACGGCCTCGGACGTCGAAGCTGAAGAAAAAATACTGTATGAATCCTAAGTACTATTATTATAAAGTGTGTGAGTATGTGTGCCTATGTTCGTAACTCCTTCATGCTAAAACGGTTGGACGGATTTAGACAAAATTTGGTATGTGGCTGGGAATCCGGAATAACACATAGACTACTTTTTATCCCGATATTCTCACAAGATCAAGATAAAATTTTGAAATCTCATCCGCTGGGTATATTGTCATGAAATTTGACACTTTTTATAATACAACGTTAATAAAGGCCATGATGTATTTGTTTCTCAATTCCCACGGGAGTTTAGTAAAATTTCGAAATTTCAATCAACTGAAGAAAGAAAGAAAGAAAGAAAGAAAGAAGACATTTATTCACTTACACAGAAGACACACATATACAGCAAAATTAACACAAATAACATAAAAAATAAAAAAATACAGAAAAACACATGAAAACATTAAATACAATATACACAATGTTGTGTGTCCCCGCGAAAGTGAAACGGTCGCTGACTCAGCATTATGCTGAAGCGTAAACGCCTGCAGCGCTGATTTTCTGCCAGAACCGTCTGTGACTCACGGAACGATACACAAATATAATAAATAAATAAACCACTTATCTATACATACACAAATAAACTTAAGAGAAAAAATAATAATAATAACTATAACAAACCAAGAAATAAATAAATTACAACGAACAATAATTAAAAGAAAGAAGAAAAAATGGATTGTTTAAAAACATCAGGCTGCTGGATCTAAGGATTTATGCGTGCAAAGCCGTGGGTAGACACTAGTAATTATTATACGATAGCGTTTATCCGTGGCTTCCTTCGCGTGAATCATTAGATTATAGCTATTTATTTTGAATTTCCAGAATTCCGCCAAATCCCCGCGGGGATTTTTAAATGTGGTTTTCATTAAATGTCAAATAGTGTATGCATACGCTCGAAAAACATAACCCTACTTCGGACAGTCGGGTAAAAACCATATCCGTGAGTCTTCTCCCGTGAGAATAAGAATTCTACAAGAGTCTCCCAACTAAACGGTTAAGAATTTAGGATTAATTATATCCCAATCCCGTGGGAACGTCGGAGTAAAGAATGGCCAAAGTGTTATGTGCTAGATTGACCTACCTACGTACCAAATTTCACTGGAATCCGTCTAGTTCTTTTAATGTGAAAGGATAACAAACAGACAACTTTCCCAAACATAATATTGGTGGGATTTTCTTGGGAAAATTCTTGCAGCTAAGTTCTTAAAAGCTTTATTATTACTCTAAAAGATAACACTACAAATAGAGCCCGAACAAAATAATGCTTAGCTGATGACCAGACACAAAATACCGCCGCGTCACCCCACTTTGTATTATCATCTTACAAAAATAATGCCTCCTAAAAATAGGGGACGAGTTTTCTTAAAATTGCAAAGTCACGTCAACAAAGACCCTCTCCTATTTGCAACGTAACTAACAGAATCAGCGCCCAGCCGGGTTTAATAAAAGCGCGTAAATTGTCACATGGTCCGCTCCAAAAAATTCATTTTCCCTCAAAAAAAACTGTCAAATTCTAGAATAAAAGAACGACCCGACCCGGTGAAGTTTTTCAATTTCCGGACAGGCAACGTTTTTCTCAATTTTCCGACCTCCTCCTAATTTATACAGCAAGAAGCTTTGAGAGAGATGATTTGATTGTACACCCCTGCTGTTCCCAGGTAAATTTAACAATTTAAGCACGCTTTTTATGACAGTATTATCCCCGCAAAGCGTTCGTTCCTCTGTCGGTTATTGCCTTCGAGATACTTATAATTGCAATTTCACGTAATCGCTGCCTCGGTAAACAGCAGCGCGCAGTCTATGATTTAAATTTTCCGCGGGTGCACACTGTATAAGATTACTCTCACTCAAGCTGTATAACCCAAAGCCGTGGTGGCCTAGTGGTTTGATCTATCGCCTCTCAAGCAGAGGTTCGTGGGTTCAAACCTCGGCCCGCACCTATGGGTTTTTCAAAATTCATGATCGAAATTGCATTTGAAATTTACCATGAGCTTTACAGTGAAGGAAAACATCGTGATGAAACCTGCATACACCTGTGAAGTAATTCAATGGTATATGTGAAGTTCCCAATCCGCACAGAGCCCGCGCGGGAACTACGGCCCAAGCCCTCTCATTCTGAGAGGAGGCCTGTGCCCAGCAGTGGGACGTATATAGGCTGGGATGAAGAAGCTATAACCAAGGCTCATCTAACGTTCCTGAAAAGTAACAACCTGCATATAATCTTCTAACTTTCAAAATCTATGTAAAGCAAGTTTTCAGTTAATTTAATTTGGCCGGAAATTTTCAGATTTGAATTAAGGGAGACTATTCAGTGAAGTACCGTAGCAACTTTAGTATTTTTACCGGTACTTCTCTACCTTGAACCGAAACCCCACTTGTCCTTTATATTTATAATACAGCACACCTTTCTATAATAAACAAGAATACAATATACTTCAAGAAGGTTTCATGTCTCCATGTTTCAAGATATGAAGCAATTCCTTTGAAGCGATAAAGGTAAGTATTTTCCCTTTGTAAATCGCAGAAGGATATTGGCATTGACTTTGTCTTCATTAGACAATGCCTCGGAGCTAAGTGGATTATCGTTGCCGGTTCTTACTCGTTATGGTTTGCGATCTGTTTATCCTTGGGATTATTCGGGGTTAACAATATTTTTTTTAAAAAGACACCACATCTATGCAGATCACGAGGTAAAATTTTAACTACTCTTCTATTTACAGCTTTTGTGAAATTTTGTGAAATGTGGAAAGTTTAGCTTCCGTAAGCAACTTTAGGTGATAAAGTGGGTTGTTACTAAATTAAATTGACTGATAGTAACGCCCGATAAATATAGTTTAATCAGAAGTTTGTATCAGCCAATTTCATTAATTAATCAGCATTTACTTTGAGTAGTACAGAGTTTTTCTGTAAAATGAAAAATCACAACGAGTATAGCAAAGTAAACTGACAAGTAATAATCAAAGTATTTGTCAGCTGTCAATTTACTTTTCTGTGCGTTGCTGGCAATTATAATTATGTTAGAAAGCAAAATCTGAATTTTAGTTTACTAATTAAATTAATGTCATGGTTAAGTTTGTTGCAGAAATACTACATACACTATATGCTAAAAATATAACGATACCTATATTTTTTGGGAATCCCCATAAAATTCCGTAGCTAATTCCTTGAATTTCAATTCAAATGAAAAACTTTATGGTTCACGTGAGCAAAGCTGCAAGAAAAAGCTAGTACACGTAGGCAAAATATAGAAGTAAGTAAAATTTAAAAACATGGCTTCTTCTGACGCAGCCGGGTAAAAACTCCTATGTCGCAACTTTTCTACTGCAGCCAATATTAGTACTAATTGTTCATTAAACGTGTGTAAATTTTCAAGTGAACAAAGCATCTGGAAGTAAGAGAAAACAGATTTAAAATACAGGGTGGGCCCTGTAACAGGAGCAAAAAATTAAAACACAGGTTCTGCTACTCAAATGGAACTACTTTAGTTCTGCAACTTTAAAAAATTAAGTAATTGTATCATTATGTTTATTCCAAACAAATTAAATGGTATATTCAATGTACGGCATCCAATAGCCTAAATGACATCGCCTGTCACGTAACAAAATGCCAGATTTCGCAATTGATTGCTTGTCCAATTAAACTTTAAACTATAATAAAAATCATAATACAAAGTTATTTTCAAAAGTTGTAGAACTAAATTAGCTCAAGATTAAGAGTGGAAGCTGTGGTTTAATTTTTTGCTCCTGTTACAGGGCCCACCTTGTATATTTGTCTACAGTTCAAGTCAGAGTTGTCGCATGTCGGCTTATGGGAAAACTAAATGTATCTATTTAAGATCAACGTTGTTAAGAGTAGTAAGTATAATTCAAGTTTCAAATCTTTCAAGTAAAAATTTACCCACTTCTACTCGTAGTTGGGCATTTTCAGAAAAAAGTGTACCCTGTACTTTTTATTTAAACCTAGCAAATTTTGGGTTATTTCTACTCAGAATCACGAGCACTATCGATTTAGGCAATAAAATAAAAGTGTCCCACTTTTAATAGTCACTTTTATGTCGCAGTTAACCATAAATGTTGTATAGACCGTCACAAAACTGACTAATAAATTTTGTATGGAAAATTAAGGATAATTAAGGCAAAACGGTTAATTTTTTTTTTAACTCCCAGTCATCGGATTGAATGAATTTAGTATGGATGTGTAGAACGAGAGGTAAGAAGTGTAGTATGGGGTATGGTATGAATGAGTGAGAGCGATATCAAGAGATGTGAGTGTATGAGAGTGAAGGAGAAAGAGTTGATAAGGAGCAGTTTCAGTTTATTTTAAATAATAGACCATTGAGATTGCTTAGCGACGGAGGACGAAACACGTTTTATCTTTTTTTTTGGATTTTTAATTGTAGTCTGTTTCACTTTCAAAGTGGTTTCTTCTACAATATATTTATCCCACAGATATGTTGTTTGGATAACATGCAAGTACATTCAACAAAAAGTACAGGCCGCAAAAATGAAACTATAAATAGAACCTCATTTACCTACAAATTAAGCTACTCTCTGTGGTTGAAAAGATTTGAAATTTTGGCGCGTAAGTTGGGTGAGATTGCAAGAAACGTCAATAAGAAGGTCAGTTAGCCAAAAAACTTGCCCAAACAACAACAAGTTATGTAGACTTAATAAAACCTTCACTCGCGAAATAAATCCCTATTACTCAAATGCCCAACAACAATACGAGTACGTCTATTTACTACTATCATCTTATACCTAATTGCTTTTATCTGCGATTTAACAGACCAAAACTCCCGACGAATCTGGTTTCAAGAAGATGCCATTTATAAATTTATTTTAATAAAAATAGATCATTATACAATTCCTTTGTCCGAATCAAACGTCGATTTCCAGCAAGGCACTCGAGTAACGATTTAACAAGTCTAAGGGTGTTCCAATTTTTAAAAAAGATTTCATGACAGGACTTTTGGACAAAAATCTTGAAGCGCGGCGTAACGAGTTCTTGTTGCGCCTTAAGTGTGTTTCAGTGTAGGTGTGTCTCTACCTTAATTGGATCAACGGCGCCAGTCGATTCAGCTTGCTTAATTACTCGTGTCGTACTATTAAGTTGTTCGTCTCGTTTTTAATAGTGTGCGAGTGAGGGATGGAGCTATAAATCGTACGGCAAGGTCTAGCTTGGTTTATCGAATCGGTGTTTCCGTCATCCGTGTAAGGTAGCGCTGAACGGTTCATTAGTCCCGACTTAACGATATTTAAATACGCGTTCATGACGTATTTACACGATAATTACCTTCTTATCTGACAATTTGCGCTGTTCAAGTCTAGCAAAGTAGGCTAATTTCATTACGTTGCATTGAATTAAGCGATTGAACGTAGCGAGATTTAACTTTGCTAGAAACTATTTACAAAAATAATTTTGTGTTTTAGATTTATTTTCTCACTGGCATTAAATGTGAGCTTTATTGTGTTTAGAGAAATGATAGTAAATATAACCGAAAATAAAATTGTTTTGTAACGCAATAAAATTATTAACCTGAGACAAATACTTTACTTATAATTAGATGATTTAGTAGGTACCTATTATTTTTTTAGTTTTTTTTTCGTCAGATAAAACGACAGAAAACTAAGAGTGTGGATATTTTAAACTATTACAAATGGGTATTTTTTATTTCTTTATTTACCGTAAACAAATCAAATTTTATATCGAATAAGTAGCACGCTAGTCTGTGTAATGTAAGTCCAGATTTATGATTTTAATTTTGGATAATGTTCTTAATCAGTCAGTTTAAATTCGTGGCTACATTTCAAACATATATATATATGTTGCCTCGTAGAAACTGTGTTCATTTCTATAAGTACTGAACTATCTAAGATTGAACTAATGACATCTAATAACATCATCGTGATATAGGTATGTACGTCGTACTGCAGGTTTACAGTGCGGATTTTGAACTTCATAATAATATTATATACTATTGAATTTCTTCACCGTATGTGCAGGTTTTCTCACGATGTTTTCCTTCACGGCAAACCTCTGCTTCGACCCTCTACCTGGGAATTGATGTCTAAAGAATGTGAGTTAGAAGTTTTGATATACATATATGCACGTTACCCGTATTAGAAAACTTCAAAAACGGTATTGTTTACATTCAAAGGTACGAGTAAAACAGTGAGCAAAAAAAGGAACGTAACACGCACATTTTTAATTCGTCGTAACATTAAATTTACATGATACTAGATGGCGCTAGACCAGCTACACTTACCTGTAGATTGGCTTCCCTCCGCTCTTTCGAAACCAGAGCACCATGTAGACACGGTCCTCGGCGGCGTCGGGCGCCACGTCGCACGGCAGCGACGCCGTGCGGCCCAGCACCGCGTCCACGTCCACCGTCGACACTGCAATAACAACACCAGTTAGACAAGGTTCACCATCATCACAATCATCATCATCATTCAGTCGTAGGACAAATCCAACTGATAAAAAAGATTTTGATTATGAAACTATACCATGAGACTCGCTCATATTTAATTTTTTATTTATTTATACGACTGGATGGCAAACGAGCAAGTGGGTCTCCTGATGGTAAGAGATCACCACCGCCCATAAACATCTGCAATACCAGAGGTATTGCAGATGCTTTGCCAGCCTAGACGCCTAAGATGGGATTCCTCAAAAAAAGTAACAAAAAAAGTAAAAGTAAAAGCAAAAGTAAAAAATGAAATAAATCCGATAACCCAAGTCTTAAATTGCGTTTAGCTCGACATGTTTCGGGAGAGCAGAGCGGTGGCGCGAAGTGCGCGTGTTGCAGCAGGCACCAAGTCGCATTGCTCAAAGAGGAAGGGCTACGAATTAGCCCGAAATCGTCGAGCTAAACTCGATTTAAGACAATACAATACAACAATACAATACAATTACTCTTTAAGACGTCAGTTATCTGGATTTATTTCATTAAATAAGATTTTGAATGTTTACATTTTAATTAAATATTTGTTGATTTCAGATAACAAATTGAAAAAAAAAATATCACGAATAAAATTTGTTGCCATATTAAAGCATTTTACGTAAATATTTTAGAGTTCTGAAGAAAGTACCTAATGGTCTTATTTTCATTTTTACCGGTTACTTTATTATTACCTATCTTTTAATAAACAATTAATAGTTAACCACAAAATTCTTAAAGTACCAAAAATATATATTTTATTCAAGTAACATTAAATATTCCTTCATTCAGATTTTATCCAGTTCATTATACGATTTAGAGACGGATGACAGTACGGGGTCAGCCATTTGCATTTTAGAATAAATTCAAAAAGGGAGCGTTAAAACAAAATTTATTACGTCCTAGATAAAAAAAGTACCTACATTGCGTTGAAGCATAAGACAGTTTTCTACGGTTTATAATAAAATAAGGAAAGAACTGAAGAAAGGAATCCCCGGTGTAATACATTTATTCATTACGAAAGTAATTTAATAAAAAAAGAACCATGACGTTGGATGAAGCTCTTGGCTCAACTGCCTACAGTTTTAGGGCGGACATTTATCTCGACAGAGTTAATTGGGGCCCTGTTTTCCCTCGATACATATTAATAAATGTCTATGCGAGATGCCAAGGGCTCCCTATTGTTTTTGCCATCGGGATAACGTTTGGATAATTTTTTATTTGAATCTGGCATGTTTATACTTTCCAAGTCCCTAAAAGTCTCAATTTAAGAAAGATACGTATCATTATATTTCCCAATAAACTTATTACGGTGCATTAACCGCAAACAATCATAAAAGCTAGCATGATAAACTACCATTTCCTAATCGACAGCCGAGCACTATCGCAGCAATGAAATGAGGGAAGCATTCTTCCGTAAACGCTCATCGAAGGCACCTACCAGTTTATATAAACAAAAATATTCCTCGCTTCATTCTAAACGTCATACGGAACTGTGGGAAATCGAATAAACCAAGTCAAAACTCAATTTTCGGCAACAAAGGAGCCCCCTAAGCATCAGCATTCAGTAGGAATGCTATTGTGATGTGTTCATTTTGATTTCCTAGCGTCTAGTGAATATAATATCGACTGGCACGGAACTCATTGTCGCGTTTTCGAGAAACACGCTTGTTAACAAGGCGAAAATTCGAGAACAAATTTAAGGTGTTGCCGTTGTCTGTAATCGGAAGCGTTGTAAAAAGAAATATTGTTGTCTTTGGATTCGATCAAACTGAATGCGGGCGGCGGCGCGGTATGGGAGGACGTTGTTTATTGTTCAAGGAATGAACATGTTTGTTTTGTGAAGTACGGTGGAGATAACCGTTACTTTTTGGTTATGATTTGTGTTTTCTTTTCGTGTTAATAAATTCATGAGTTTGTTTGTACTATACTATAATCATTCGAGTTGTTTTAGTTGAAATTACAATACACAGCAAAATTTGTGGGTGGCTCGTAGAATTTATAACTCAAATTTGAGATTTTATGGCATCAGTTGGAATTGCTTATTGCTTACAACACTGTTTATCTAAAAAAAAAAAACTATACCTAAACTAAAAATAAGGCAAACGTCAGTGCTCATCACGCTAATGCTCAATAGACGACACCCTGTTGTCATCTCTATAGCTAACATAAGATTGAAGATGCCAACTATTGGGACAGTGACGAGCACTAGTAGTTTACCTTAGTATTTGCACATATATCATAATCGTTGTCAAAATTACGCTAGAAGTTGCTGTTTTGAGATATCTATCTATCTTGAGCTTCCTGTTAACTGTCGATAATCTATCTATTCTGAAATAAAGCCAATTTTAGGTACAGTAAGTTAATCACAGATACGTACATTTACTATTCACGTTAATAGTGCTCCTTATTACATATTGAGTTTTGGGTGCGGACAGATCGCGTGCGGCCGGTCGTTCTGTTACCGTATCCCTACGGTTGTGTGCACGTTTCATAATGTACAGAACTATTTGGGACGTAGAACTTTTTCGGACTAAATGTCACAAGGTACCTTTTCAATTAAATTTGAAAGCTGCCACGAGCTTTACGGTGAAGGTAAACTTCTTTAGGAAACCTGCACAACCTGCGAAGTAATTTTATGGTGCGTGTGAAGTTCCCCATCCCAAGCCCTCTTATTCTGAGAGGAAGCCTGTGCCCGGCAGTGGGACGTATATAGGCTGGGTAAATAATGATGATGTTGGTTTGGTTTACAACAAAAACGTAGCTGTGAACGGGGAAACCGCCTTCCCTACAAAATTCACGCCGAAAATGTAATGCCAAAGCGACTGGACTCCGTTATTTCAACTAATGTTGTAAATAGATTAACAACACACTATTTACACCGCAGATACCATTGTTTCCGTAACAGTGACAAAATTTTTAATCAACGATGTATAAACAGTCACCCACCTTAACACCCTACAAATAAATATTCTTATACATAATAAGGAGGGTAAACAGTCAACATAAAGCCACATTTACATTTATCTGATACTCGTATGTTGTGTCGTGACGCATCAGAACAGTCGCTATTTAAAACTGTTAAACACAAAGACAATACCAACACACACATAAAACAGCACAATACCTACTATAATTGATTCACAACAGTAAGCGAGGTTTATCAAAAATCTGGAGGTACCGCGACACCGAATGGAAGTCAGGTCACGTTTGTCATACCGCTGGGACTACGGAACCACTGACCGATTTCGGATCTTCACGTGAGATGGATGCGAATACAATAATCGATTTATAGTTATATCGGGATGTCTGTTCGGATTTATTTGATGTTTCATGAGTTTTGGCTTATAATGTGGTCTATTCGATTGTGTATTTTACAAAAAAAAGTCAATGGAAATGGGGTGCCAACATTGTGACGGATAGCAACATTGTTTTGTAATTGTGATTTCGTTTAATCTCTTGATGATTATTAACCAGAAAGACTTTATTATTGTCACGTACTACAGTAGAAGTGGATTGAGCGATTAATATGCTGATAACAGTGTACACACCCTCTTATAGGTGTGGTAGTATTATGTTGGTAATTTTGAGTAGTTACCATGACTACCTCTCGGCTTTGGTACAGTCAAACTGAGACATGAGGTCCTCAGCAATCCGTGCTGCGTGCTATAATCCCTACACCACTGCTGGACAGGAATCTAGACACAAATTTTTCCTATGCATACAAATCTCAGGTTGCTTATTTCTACTATGCTACTTAAGCAGCAGCACTAGCGACATCTAGGTTTCGTCGACAGACGTCACATTCTTTCGGAACTTACCGCTCACCCAGACAAGAGATGTCGCTAGTAAGCAATCAAATTATGATTGTTTTTTTGGAGTCTTTTTGTATTTTTTATTTCAACTTCAAATTTGTTACTTTTACGGGTATCCCGTGAACCCGTATCGATCATGGTTTCACGGGATACCCACAATATCCACTTTTCCTTCTTCTTTTTCTTCCCATTCCTCTCCTATCGGAGGTTGGACAACATAATGGCGAATCTGATTTTGGAGGCCGCTGCACTAAAGAAGGACGTGGTACTGCAGTTGAACCAGTCTCGTAAATTCTTCAGCCACCAGTGTCTTCTTCTTCCCACGCTTTTCTTTCCGGCAATCTTCCCCTGGATAATAAGCTGGAGAACTCTGTGCTTGGCGTTTCACATCACACATGCCCAAAGTAATTCAACTTTCTGTGTTTGATGGTCTTTAGAAGCTTAAGGTACTTGTCCATTCTTTGCAATACTGCCACGTTGGTTACTTTGTCACGTCAGGAAATCCACTTTTCCATGCGACTAGTATGAAAAAGTGGATATATAGTTGGGGACCCGACCGTACAAGTTCATTCTACCCAATGATATAGTTAGATATTTAAATCGTAATTATCTGAATATACCAAATGTTTTACACCAAAAATAATTTAGGTATCTATCATAATCGTTATATCGTTATATCGACCAATAATCTAAAGTTGTTATAGCAACCGTTACGCATCTGATAGTAAGTGCAGGAAGACAAAAATGTAACTCACTATCAACAGCTTATTTACTCTGGTCTACACTTTTATAGCACGAAATTGTACCATTAACTTAAGGTTCTGCCTTTTCGAAGAATTATTGTTTGCAAAAAAATGTATCTTTTCCCAACTCTGAACTTTCTTCGAAACCAATAAATTTTGAAAAGATTTGAAAAGAAAACCCTATATTTGTGGCAAATCTGAAAAATTCTCAATTTCAGATATCCCGCGGAGCGTTAGTCAATACGTCTTACTAGCAAATCGCGTTACGGTGTAATCGCTGATGCGTAAAACGCTGAAATCGTCGAGACGAGGCATGCATTATGATAATTTGTCCCATAACCGGCGGGAGACGGTGCCGCAAAATTTTAACGCTCTATGGTACGTGAGACGCGGCACTTATTAAAAACTGGACAAGAGCGTATCGGAACCCGCAGCTATAGGGTTCTGTCGTCTATCAATTTTGCTGTAATCTATACCTTTATACGAGCAATTCTTGTATATATATTGGGGATCTCGGAAATGGCGATTTTGATAAAATTTGTTTTTCGGGGATGAAAAATCAATCTAGCTTTTTTTTTATTCGACTGGATGGCAAACGAGCAAGTGGGTCTCCTGATGCTAAGAGATCACCACCGCCCATAAACATCTGCAACACCAGGGGTATTGCAGATGCGTTGCCAACTTAGAGGCCTAAGATGGGATACCTCAAGTGCCAGTAATTTCACCGGCTGGAGAGTACTCCACGCCGAAACACAACAGAGCAAGCACTGCTGCTTCACGGCAGGATTAGCGAGCAAGATGGTGGTAGCAATCTGGGCGGACCTTGCACAAGGTCCTATCACCTGCAAACTTGGTCTTATCTCTGCATGGAAAAACGCTTGGTACCGAGTTTTAGTCCAAGCGGAGCTTGGTCGCCCAAATACTTTTCATTAACAGTTCTAATTTGATTTTGATTTCAAGTCTGGACTGGTGTTTTGTAATCTAAGGGGACGTTTTACCATCCATTGATTAATTTTAAGTGATCCGTCAAATAAATTGTTATAGATCGACGCATGCTTGATTGTGGATGTCTAACAATAACTTTACAACCTTTGTTGATGATGTATCAAAGTCAAAGAAGAGTTTATTATTTTTATTTTTAAATACTAATCGCTTTTTATTCGGTTTGTTGCATTTCTGTAACAGAATTATCAATGCACGCACCAAAAAAAGCCAATGAATAAAATAACAACTTACTTATAAGTTATAAGGTACGGTCGAGGAAAAAGAATCACGTACCAGGGTGAAACCTTTTCTTAATCAATTCCGCTATGATTTCTTTGACAAATGTATGAGATGTAAACAAACATGACATTAACTAATAGGTACGTACTCGTAGCATTAATAGTTTCGACTATACACTCCTTGCTGTATTTACAACGAAATAAACACAATAATAAACATAGAGATTTATGTAGAAGGGCGAACCTTTTCAGGGATACCGGTTAACTTTTGAGTGGATGAGAGGAGCAGCTTGTTAATATCGTCTCCCGAATTAGTCATTAAAAGTATGATTTTATGGGGAACAAATCCACTAAAAGTTGGGAGTTGTGTCAGCTTTAAGGCAATTCCTTCATGGCTCATCTCCTAAACATGTTAATAATATACATTGCAAACATTTTTCTAATTGTATATAGGTATCACTGATGTCTCCTGCGTTACGGGGCAAAAAAATATTCACTTAAAATTGATTGCCCCTTAAGCAGATAGAAAGACATGACATTATAACAATCCTGGTTGGCCACGGAACCCAGAACAGCAACTCATAAATTTTACTCCTGCAAATCAGGCCTTAAAAATACCAGCCGTTTTTAAATAAAATTGACGCGTGCTACGCTTCGCAAAGAATTCGATAATGTAGGCGGGACTTGTCTCCCAGAATAAGGGGCCAATTTAATAATTATTTCCAGATTGTGGGAAAATGCGTCAGGGAATATCGTCATTAAATAAATTTCATCGAAAACTTCACAGAAATACGATTCTGGTGAATTTTAAAAATAGAAATTATGAGATTCGTATAATTTGAAATGTGGAATGATAAGTTTTATTGATTGAAGTTAGTACGTTCACCCGCGACTCCGTTTCCGTGAGTCATATAGATCTGGACCCTTATAGTTAGATAGATAAAAAACTTTATTCACAAACGCCATGACAATTGTACAAAAAAAAACAATTCAACTTTCAACCTTATGAACTTAGTTCGTCGACATAGCTCAGAGAATTAATAAGTTGAAGTGGTAAAGCTCGCGGTAAATTTTTAATTAAAGTAGGTACGCACATGATTCCGAATAACTTAGAAGTGCGACCTTGGATTTGAACCCACAATCCTCTGCTTGAGATGCTATAGGTCAAACTACTAAGACACCACAGTGTTTAATACCTAATTTAATTTGTTTACCTTACGCAAACGTTGGTGCTTGTTAACACACAGAGAAACTTTCTAAAATATTCAGTATTAGGGAGTTTTCAAGTTATTTTGTGTAATTTAGTACCGCTGACTTCCCGTGCCTATCCTCAGGGCTCCAAAACTTGTTGTTCAAACTTTTCAACTCATATTTTTCGCCTGTTATTGCTGCTCTTCTCAAATTGTCTTAATTTTAACAACTTTGTCCATTCACGGCGTCTTGTGAACTAAAAACATTTGAGTAGATTAGATATGATTATTATTCTTTTAGGGTTTCTACTTCTGCATTAAATAATCTTCATCGTCATCCCATTGCTCGGCACAGGATGCCTCTCAGAATGAGAGGGTCTTTGGCCATAGTTCCCTCGTGGGCCCAGTGCAGATTGCGAACTTCACACACACATTGATTTTTTGTTTACGCAAGTTTCCACATGATTTCTTCCTTCATCTGAACGCTTGTGGTAAATTTCAATTTTAAAATTGCACATGAATTTCAAAAAGTTCAGAGGTGTGAGCCGATACGTTAGGAACTTTGATATACTTTCGTATTGTTTTTTTTATTAATATAATTTTCCTAGCAATTATAATGATAAACAGATCTAAAACACTAAGTATAACTATTGTTTAAATCTGCAAGACACTGAAATCCAAGCTGAATACAACACTAGTTTTACAATTCACAGCGAAAACAGTAACATTACCAACAATTTGCATAAAAGCAATAACCATTT
This sequence comes from Choristoneura fumiferana, assembly GCF_025370935.1. Taxonomy (NCBI): domain Eukaryota; kingdom Metazoa; phylum Arthropoda; class Insecta; order Lepidoptera; family Tortricidae; genus Choristoneura; species Choristoneura fumiferana. The sequence continues at coordinate 9,142,171 of NC_133482.1, read as the reverse complement.
ATTTTCAAAGCATTTTTCAACATAAATGTATTCAGAACACTAATTTATGAAATTGAAATTATTCGTAAGCCAATCCCTGCTTCCTAAAAACTTGCGTGACTCCATTTTATATCAATACGTTTAACTACCACCTTGTGTTACTTTATTGCACCAAAATTGTATAACTTGCGATACCTTCTTAGTGATAAGTTTTAATCACAGCATATGTGATGTTGTTATCAACTTCACACACACCGTGGTTATTTAATTAAAAGATAATAGAAAGGTGAAAAAAATAACTATAACACACATGAAGCCGTGACAGTAATGATTATATTATTTATCTATAGTTTTGATATTTATTTATAGCTTTTCGATAGTTTTCTATAGCTTTATTATTTTGAGTTAATAAATTTATTTTGACTGCCGTGACATTCAATGGTTGCACTATTATTTTTGGTGTGTTTTATGATAAATTCAACTGTTCTAGCTGTAGGTGATTTTGCATGCCAGATAATGGTGAAATCTGTGTTTCAGAATAATAAACGCAGACCATCATTTTGTACCACATTGAATAAGCAGAATGAATAAATGGCTTTAACTTTAACTTACCATTACGTTTAAATATAATAAATTCACAATTTACATAATGCTCATGTACCATCAGCCAAATATGTTCTACCACCCTAAAGTTGATAATCGTTTGCATGTCATAACGTGTCTGTCAATTTGAAAGTTCGACTTTAGCGACATATTAATTTGATAGGAACTTGTTTGAAAATTGGTAGACCACTTAATTTGGCTGATAACACCTCGCTCTATAAAGTCGTATCTTAAAATTTTATTCGTCCACTGGACTTTAGGACGTCCACTGTTAAACATAGACCTCCACCATAGACCTCAAGTTGCTTCGGTTGACAGCGGCTTGCATCCAATATTTTAAAAGTTACTATCTTTAAAACCGATTAGTTAAGTGCGAGTTGAACTCTCACACAAATGGTTGCGATTTAAAATCCAGGAAATACTCGTAATAATAATTTTGTTTTGTTTTTTTAATTCCATAAAAATGAAATTCCATAAATTTTTGGGTTTGGGTTTAGCGATTTTCATAATTTTTCACTTAAGTACTTGTACTCGTATTGCAAAGCGTTAATTTTCGCCAAAAAACTTAATTTTACACTGTTCTAAGCAACCATAGCTCTATTTTGTATCAATATTTCAAATTGACATCTACACATATTCCTAAGAAAAATAATCTTGACAGACAGACGATAAACATACAGACGGACTACAAAGTAATCCCATGAGAGTACCGTATTCTTATTGAGGCACGGAATTCTAAAAATAAAACAAATAGGTACCTCTGTTAAAATTATAATCATGAATTAATATGCGCTAGGAAGAAATATGCGGAATACGCCTCTCATAATACGGACAACAGTTTATTAATTCCAATGTGACTTTCATTCATCATCATTTTAATATTTACACATTTTTTCAATGTATCCGTTTTAGATATTTGTTCGGTAAAGTCTATTTTTCAACACATCGAGTCCAAGACGTGATAAAAAAGCGCTCACGGTCGCCTTCTAAAGAATTTTCTTGCATAAAACAAATACTTAACCTCCGTGTACCTCCGTCACTTTAAAATCACTCTTCAACCACGACCCTTACTCTAGACGTCGATGGCGTGGCGTGACTTCACGTACTTTACCCTCGGATGTGGGTACCGAAATAGTACCATTATGTTTATGGCACTTTTATTGAGTCGGCTACCTGCGATTTCTAGTACGGCGTATTAAATTTTAGTAAGGTATCAAATTATTCGATTTCGCTAAGGACAAGGATTCTATTGTACTCCCCAATAGACCCAGGCAGTAAAAGGTAATGAAGTCTATATTTATTGTTTCGAGAATAAACATTCATATGACTAAGATTACTTAGTAAAATAGGCTACTGTAAATATGTACACTACTAGAATGATAAAAGGAACTTACTCGTAAGCATAGGTATGCCTGACAAAGATAAACAAACAGTAGTAAACAAAGTTTAAGTGATACAACACAACAAGCCGAATAATAGCTCATACCTTTGCATGAAAGTTCCTGATTTGCAGACTTTCTTTTGTCTAAGCGAGTATGCTTTTGTTTTAAAAATAAATAACATGAGATCTCGTGGTTTGCAGACGTGCTTGCAAAGCTAAACAGCGCCACCCCGTTGTTGACAAATGTAGGACTACTAGTGTCTTGAATGAAGATTTCAGATTTCAACATACATTAACTCCGAGGAGAAGGTTTCTTTTATGAAAGAAAAATATTAAGCACATATCATTTCCTTTCACAATATTTCACTAGAACTATGACAAAATACGAAAAATAAGTCTCTAAAAACAACGAGACCTTCTTCGAACAGAACATCGCGCTATAATATAATGCTATATCTTGAACCTGAACAAATTGGATGATTTGTCAAAAAGATACCTTCGGCTTTGAGAACACATATTTCTTTTTATTAATGAATTAAGTCTTGCTACAAAAACAAATGAAAGAGTAAATACAATAAACATAAAGAAACCGTGTTTTTTTTAGTACGAAGTCCTTTTTATAATACAATGCCCTCTACTAGAAAACCTCATAAATGTTCTCTTTCCCAGAACGATATTTACATAATTTTAATTAAATTCAGTCGCCGCGCTGCCATGAACCCCCTCGGTTTAAAATGCCAACCAAACTGCATATTATAAAACTTAAGAATAAAAGGAGAATGGAATCGTCGCAAGGCGTCAAGGTCAATACGAAGATGAGTCAAAGTCCTCACTTTTATTATAGCCAATCTCCGTAAAAGTTAACAACTGCTAGGAAATCACGACTTAGAATAAAACTTGAACAAACAGACTACTTTGAGCTTTGACAGCAAGGAAAACTACTTAGGTTGTATTATATAGATAGATAAGATACATACTTAAATACATATTAAACACCCAAGACCCGAGAGCAAACATTATTTTGATCTTTCTTCTTCTTCTCTTTTAAAATATGACTTTTCTGTCCAATTAAATAGGACAATTTCGCCAGTGTCAAATTACTCTCTTTGAGAGGGACGTTGTACGTTGTACAGTTATTGTAGTTACGCATTAAAAAATGTCAGACACGAGAGCAATATAGAATTTTGTGATCACTGTTCACTGTTAAGCTTAATCGCCACATAAAACACTATCAAAATTATACTTCAACTAGGCAAAGAAACAGAAATAGCAAAATTAAATATTGTCTACATCCGCCATGTTCGAATGCTACAAATCGAATCTGTTTTGATCTTTAAATGGCAAGCAAATGCAAGTATTGTCACGATGCGAAGCGACAGCTGATGATGAGGATAGTAGAAGTGAAAGAGAGGAGTAGATGTTCAATAGATAAATTATTGGATCAAGCGTTAGTTTGCGGAGTCCATATCAATGAACACTTTTCACTTTGACATTTGACACCAAATAATAGAGTTCCATATTACATAATGGGTATGAAAATGACACTCATTTGATACAATAATTGATTGAAACTTCTGTTGCAGTCTTATTCCAATTGAGATCTGACTTTTCCCAATAGAAATATATTATGCATTATATTTGTGCTCTATTTATGCAAGACTGAGGTTAATTCTCTCAGAACAAGGAGGAGGCCTATGCCCAGCAGTGGGACATATATAGGCTGGGATGATGATGATGATGATGATGATGAGGTTAATTCAGCCGTATTTTTTAATACAAAGGATAGCGCAATTCTGTCTGGATGCGGACCCAGCTTTATCTCTAAGCTCGCTTTTGGGTTCAAAATAATACGCGGAGTTGACAAAACTCGAATATGGCTTCACTGACGTAGGCAACTTGTTCACGTGTTAGGTTTCTCGTACTTAAAAGTTTTGCTTGTGTGCGAGGGATTGGTATCATGGGTTATCTGGCGTAAGCAGTTATCTTTGGATGGTGTTTTAAATAATATTCCTGTTTTAACACGTTTTTGTCAAACTTCAAACCTAAAATTGCTAAAAGTGGCTCCGAAGCGGTAACGTTTCGTGTGCTCTGCCTACCTCATTTGAGAATACAGGCGTGATGTTTTAGATGTTTTTGTTAACACGTTTTATTTCAAATCGAAGTAAATTTAAGGCGGATTTGACCAATAGTTATAAGTAAGTATGAACTATTTTTTGTATTTATTTTAAAATGTATGTAGTCACTACATTGTAGTGGTTTGGTAAATGTTCGCCTATTTTCTTAAATAATTTTAAAATTAGGTATTTATCTTAAAATTATAAAAATACTTTATAATATTTGAAATTATTAAAACATGCTCTTTCATTTGCAATAACACGATATAATTTGCAATTTTCTTAATTTTCTAATTTTAGCCCAAAAGTGACCCAGGTGAACACCAAGATTCTTTATTTACTTTACACGTTAGTTTTGGGTCATCGACTTACAAAAATAAATTGTTATGTTTACCTCTTTGAAACCCAATCGGCTCGTAGTAGTTTCGGAACAAACATTGCTATAAAAGAAACAGACAGAGAGATCAAAAAGATCAAAACATCAAAAGAATGTCAAATTAACACAAAAACAAATTTACTCTACCATATACGTCAAGCATAGTCAAGCAAAAACCGATCCTTCCGTAGCCTAATCAATTCTTTAATTTTTCAATGCATCAGATAGGGCTTAAACCAGTGATGGGCAAAGTATGGCCCGCGGGCCAACTCTGGCCCGCGAAGGAATTTAATCCGGCCCGCCAACGTTCCTTCGAAGTGAATAGTACTTACCTATATGGCCCGCGATCATAATAATAATTTCATTATTTGGCAAAAACATAAGACAACAAGTATAAAATAGAACGGTGTAATCCTAGCCCTCCTCTAATCTGTAACTTTCTGGCCCCCCATGAAGAAAACGATGAACAGTCTTACCTATATGCTCGATAAAAATTCTATAGAGTTAAAAACGCGTATCTCGCCGCCATCTACATAGAGTAAGACGTATGCAACAGTCTCGTTAAGAGAAGCGGAGCCGAGGTTCGCCACGGTTCGTTAGTACTCGAATCGCTGGCACATCGATCTCCAGCGATACGCCACATTACCTTATACGCTAGACGGTAATTTTGTTCGACTGCTTTCTAATTTTGATTAGAAGTGACGGTAATGATCTTGATTACGAATATGCGGGTATGTTTGGACACGTTGGTAGGTGAAGATTAGTTAATAGCTTTGTGGTAGCGAAGGAGCAAAGTAAGAAAGTTGTAGTTCATTGATATGGACCTCTAAAATTTAAAGCCTGAATCAATCAATGGTTTAATCAAGTTTTTATTTCAAAGGAAAACATGAGATACTAAATATGCATTTAAGCTAAGGGAACTGTCCCTATTCCAGCGAAGAAAGGATTAATATTATCGTACGCTCCAGAAACCTAAAAATACCTGTAGATTCCGTGTCAGTATGAATATATTAATACTTGATCGTTAACTGTTCACACTACCAACAAAATCTGCGGATTACCTACTAATTATAAGTTTTATTTTATTACTTTTTATTTTCTAGTTCTGTTCCATAATCAGCGTTGGGTTGCCTTTTGCAGTACTACTACTCGTAAATACTACACCAACTTTAAGACGTAACATATTTAATCGAATGTTTAATACGAGCATTTACGATTAATACGATCCATGAAAATTAATCACAAATACTAACATTATTCCGCGACTGCATAGCTTTCAGTAACCGCACAATCCAAATTCGATTAAATAGCACTGAATCGTAACAAGTTCCATGCGCGAAAGTTAACAAAATTGTGCATTGCGCAAGGCTGACCTTAATGGAGTGTATAATGAAATAATCCGTCTGTTAAACACGCATGATGTTGGATTAAGTCCTAATTTGTTTAAGGGCAGACGACAAGAGGGCGTGTAGCGCATACGATGATACGTGACAGGGGTCTGCATGGAGCTATGTAAGAGCCACGAGACACGACGACTTTGTTGCAAAATCAGTCGCAGAAAGTGATAGTCGTCTAGTCGAAATCGTAGCAGACTCGAACAATCCCACCGGTAGTCGCTGTATATACGTTGGTTACCCTTTACTGTTGGTGTCTTCCATGTCTTCCTATATTTTGATGCAACTATATTATTGCACTAAAGTATAGTTTAGCATACTAAATTGTTACAGCATATTAGGAAACATTCCATCGTCATTACAAATAAGTATGCACGGTTGTAAAGATTATTGACTGGTCCTGGATTCGGAGAATTTATACTTTTCTACTGGTCTGCCACATAGTTGCACGTTCACGTCACGAAATGTCCTACTGTATTCTGTCCAATCCGCCGTGTACAGTGACTCTAACACTTCAGTCACGCATGCTTCCACACTGTGTAAATAATTATGTTAGAAATTATTTTGGGCGTTTGTACGGAAATATTTGCGGCACTGTACGGCTTCCCTTGATGATGGCTGAGCGTACTCGTAATGAATGTTAAGAGACTGTACTGTTCCCATGTTTTATGTAACCAACGGATATAATAAAGTAACAAACATGGTTAAATTTAGGTATCTATTAATGAAGTCTTTCTTGTTTCCTAGAGCTGAGGAGACACTTAAAACTTTTGTCCTTAATTTTATTGTTTAATGGCTCAGCCACGATATGAGCGACCGGTATCAATGAGAGTATTTTCTCTATTCGTTGTGTGGCCGGAATGCTTGTTGAATAGTGGTTAATTGGCAGCACGCGTAATGAACAGATAATAATCATAATAATAATAAGCCATTCATTTCGGACAGAATCCATAGAGGTTAGTTACAATGATAGTCGGACCTCAAAAATCAGCCTTTAAGTTCTTAGCTTTGCTTTCGAATATGAAAAATAGAAAAGTGAGCAATACTCGTACAGTTTTAAAAAACAGACTAAACAAACACTTAAAAAAAACTAAAACACAAGTGCAGTGATACACGCATCAGCTCTAAGAACTACAAGTGTAGTGAATAATAACAATAACGCTTTATCGATGTACACGTACGTAATTACAGTGACTTTTATTTGATTATAACGGATAATTACCTAGAAAAAGCTTAATAGATGCGGAACGTTGTGACAAATCCGCTGGGATAAAATAACATTCCTTCGAATATATACTACCCACACTAAAAGACACTAAAGCTTACGCACACTTGTACGAATTTTCTAGTCAAACGAACAAAAAGAGGTCAACAATAACTTCCCATTACAACAAGAGAGCCCAATAAACGCTCGTTTTAAACTAACACCCTTGTAGCAGAGGGCTCGAAAACCGAGAAGTCTTTATTCAAAAGCTTTGTTCGAGTTGACGGGTAAGTTGCTAAGTCGGCCGAGTAGCAACTGTATGAAAATGTAAACCACCCTGTTTAGACTTAAATAGACATCTGATATAGGATAACTTTGACTATTACAGGTTGTTGAATTAATTCTGCTAAACCCTTCGCAAATGCAGGTAGGTACTTACTTTGGGTAACTAATATCTGTTTATTTTCAAACAGACTGAGGAACTATGAGACTAAGTACGCACAGTTTTTAATGATATACGGCTAAATACAATAGATATACTATTTGTAACAGCATGTAGATCATAATTACCTTTAATGAGCGGCATCATAATACGGCATTATTGTATTATACCACTACTAATTATAGACTTTATCCGTGGCTTTCCACGCGTAAACCATTTGACCTGGTATACTTTGGATTGAATCCAAAAAACCCCAGAACCCAAAACAACTCCAGAAATTCCAAAATCCAGAAAACTCCAGAATTCGCAGCAGTGCTTGCACTGTTGTGTTTCGGCGTGGAGAGTGAGACAGCCGGTGAAACTACTGGCACGTGAGGTATCCCCTCTTAGGCCTCTAGGTTGGCAACGCGTCTGCAATACCCCTAGTGTTGCAGATGTTTATGGGCGGTGGTGATCTCTTACCATCAGGAGACCCACTTGCTCGTTTGACAACCAGTCGAATAAAAAAATAAAAAAAAAATAAAAAAAATTACAAAATTCCCGTGGGAATTACCAAAAATTACATTATCGTCCTCGTTACATTTATAACAACCATGCACAATTTTACGACTCAAAGGTTGTTATTTCATCCTTATCCCGTGGAAGTATCGAGATAAAAAGTAGCCTATGTGTTATTCCAAACGTCAAGTATCTACATACCAAATTTCATCCAAATCTGTCCAGCCGTTTTACCAAGAAGGAGTAAAAAAAAACACACACACACACACACACACACACACACAAGCTTTCTCATTTACAATACTAGTACGATTAGGTACTAATGCAAAGAAATTAATTATTTAAAACTTTCAAAAGGACTAGAAGTGTATGAATATTTTTTAGATTTTTTTAGCTGACGTATAAATACTAGGTTTCCTTTCAAATTATACCCTATTCAGACGTTTGACGTCTGTAAGCACCTTAATAGCTTCTAAACTCTGACAAATTCAGTTCATTATTACTTAGTATTGTTAAGACAATCATATTGGAATTTATATTACACGCCGAAAGAAAAGACACTCGCCTTTTATTTGTTCAAGTTTTCAGTACATCTTTCCTTTTTTTGCTTTATTTTAAGAAAATATTCTCTAGTTTTATGAACAAGCTGAAATAATAAGGTTTCTTTCTTCTCTCCTGGGCACAGGCTTGCGGAAACGGTACAGTATTAACGTTAAATACGATTCCACCGTAGAAACTTTCGTTCACATGGGTGTGATATGTTATTATAAATTATAACTCTTGTGATACTCGTTTCTATATAAAGTGCACTACTACATTAGCTGTATATTGAGGAAAAACAGATCAATATGAAAATGCAAAACCAAAAATTAAACATGACTATTTTTTTCAACCAATTGTTTTAGTCCCGAACCGCTTTATTACGAGTATTGCCACTAGATGAAAAATGATGGCCGCGCAATCGGTGGACGTCGGCGGGGTATGATACTTAGTACAGATGTAATGAATAATCAGGTCTCATCGCGAAAATTTGCATCACACGACTACTTCAGAATGCTGCTGACGTGATCATGAATTACTAGCTTTTACCCGCGGCTTTCCTAGCTTGAACCAAGTTTATAAGTGAGCATTAAAGCAAGCATGTAGTTATGCAAGAAATAGTGCAAGCAAGCATGCATTCAAGGCTGCAATCAAGCATGCAAGTTACTGCGGTTGTATGGACAAAATTTCATTTTTCTAAGACTATAATTTGATTCGTTCTCCGTATTCTGTTTGGATAGTTTTAAATTTTCACTAGGATTATTAATTTATTTATTACATTTATAATCCATTACTTTAGTCTAGTACAATACAATACAATACAAATATTATTGCACACCATAAAGCAGTAAAAAAAAAACTTATAATAGTCTAGTCTCTATTAAAAAAAAGTGATGACGTAAATATGACGTTGACGTTGTCAAAATTTTGTTGTGCGTGGCGTGTGGTTTGCATACATAAGCGGTTTAGTTCGTTCTTGCTCTGAAACTTAAAATATAAGACTTCTACGACGATTTTGGCTATTATTAACGGATACTGATACTAGACTGTAGATAAATACGACACCTGGCTATGTTTTATTCCAGAAATCCTGCCATCTACACATACCAAATTTCATCCAAATTCGTTTCAGCGTGAAGGAGTAACAAACTTACTCGCTCACTCACTCACAAACTTTCGCATTTATAATATTAAGTAGGATTGTATTAATTAAGAAAGAAAAGAAAGAAAGAAAGAAAAGTTTATTTTGGCTCCAAAAAGTACCACCTAAAACTAAGACTAGAATTAGCACTAAAACCTAAGTGACATTTTGGTATTAAATATAACGGGTACTTTATTTATTAGTGAGAAATGTCAAATCTCACATTTGAAGTATATCAACTGAGATGTTAATAATCCCCGCGAATAAATTATACACAATGATGATTTTTAGGAGGTGATCAGGAGTTGAAAAATATTAATAACCAGCTAAAATAGAATATTTACGGAGAATTTCTCGTAAGTCGTAGATTTTACGTGAATACAATACAATACAAAGACTCTTTATTGTGCACCAGAAATAATAAGCGATACAGAAAACAGATACACAAAGAGAAAATTACAAGGTAAGCAATAGGCAGCCTTATCGCTTAAGAGCGATCTCTACTAGGAAATCTTTTTTACAGAAAGAAGGAAGGACTAGTTTACAACAGATGGTGCATCAAAAGGAGCTTAGAAAATTAAAACGCAACAAAAATACATCTACAAATACATGACAATGTTCATGACATTAGTAGAGTGATAAAAAATCTGATAAAAGTTATTTTTTAAACAAAAACTATGTAAGAATAACAGTCTGCATTATAATATTAAAATTCAGTCAAAATAAATAATTGGAAGCTTTGCTCTGTTGTGCAAAATCCAACAAGAAACTCAACGAGTTATTTTTTGAACAATTTACAATGTTATTAAAAGTAGTAGAATAGGATATCATAATATGTTACTGCACTACTCGTGACCACGGCCACTGCAATGTAGTCGAAACATCGAAGTAAATATTACTCGTGGGTTTAGCGTGATAAATCCTGTGTGTTATATTTTTACTATGAGTGAAAATCACGAAAATTTGAAACGTTATACAGATCATACCACTGTAAAAGAACGCAGTCTTTATTGACCCACTTACCTACGCCTAAATCTAACAAATCCTGGCCCGAGAAACAAAGGAACACGCAATAAGGATGTCAAAACAGAAATTGGGAGTGCTAGCCCACCTTACTAAATTCAGGTGAGGTCGCACAAACCGACAAACCGCATACGGCTTTAGAAGTTCCCCGGTGTGAACCAATTAACCCCCTGGAAGCATCCCTACTCGTATTAAAACAAAATTGGCTCCAATATAATTTCTGAAAATGAGGGCTAAGTTAGGATCACTTTATGATTTTCGACAATCCTAGTTACTGAAGTTTGTATTACCAGTTACGTGTGCGATGGTATTGTTTCTAACTAGTTTAGTGAAATTTTACTTTACATATGTATTGAAATAATTTTGGAAGAAGCGTGTTTTTTTTTTGTCGTTTTTCGTTAACTTCAACATACGGTTCAGTTTATTGATACGAGATACTATCTGATTATTAACTTTTTGGCCAAAGCGAAAATTTTTAATGTCTAATGGTCACAATCCAGCACGGAAATGCAACCAGCCTTGGGCACTTTTCTGCAGGGGCAAGACAATTAAGCAAATTGTATTATATAATTAGGTTATTTTTAGGTTGCTTTTAATTCAATTATATTTTCTTGTTGTTCCAATAATTAAATGATTTTTTAACAGATAACTCATGTCTTAAAGCGAGTTTAGCTCGACATGTTTCGGGCTATTTCGTAGCCATTATTCATAGGAGCACGCGACTCGGCGGTTGCCGCAACACGCGCACTACGCACCACCGCTCTGCTCGTACGTGTTGTGTTTGTTACAATATCATTTAATATGAGCGAGTCTCACGGTAGTTTCATGTTCAAAATTGTTCCAATAATATCTAATAGTTACCCATCATTATTACGACTGACCAGACTTCTGCGCACGTACTTAAATTACAACTTTTTGTACTACAGGCAAACAGCCAAACACATCGCTTCCTACTTTATGAGAAGTTTCCCTGCCGGTCGCGCGGTCGTGTTAGGTATTCGTTTGGGATATTGCTGTCTTTATCGCTCGTGACATAAGCGCTCGCAGCCGTCCCCCCCATGCCTTCCGCAACGACGTCCGTAATTTATATCGAGATAGATGTTGGCTTTTCAAGATTTGGGCGGTTGAATTTTGGGTTTCGTTGTCCTGATATTATACGAAAAGTATAGCATAGAAATCAATGATATTTTACAATCAAGATATTCATTATATTTTCTATGCCTGTGGTTTTTTCGATTTTTGTAAAAATGCTTTATTAGTCTGTAATTCTCGTGTAAAGTTGACATCTTTTTTTTGTCGACTTTTGAGCTCCTGTAATTCTGATATTACACATTTATATGAAAATCTGAAAAACCACAGGCACAGATAATTATGTTTAGTCCATACTTACAAAATTTCATCTATTTCTGTTGCCTAGTTTTCAAATGAGACCGGGACTACGTTTGTATGGAGAATGGAACGAAGAGACTTCTCTTAAGTAAACAGCTATCTTCATTTAAGCCTTTAAATGAACCACAACAATGAATAAACAAACATTATTTCCCCAAAACTTGAAACTAACGCACCGCTACACGTAATGCTGTTCGTGATATTATAAAATTGGGCGAGGAGCGTAATGGGCCAAATTCATAGATTTCCGGAGTGCAGGTCGTGCGTGACTACGGGGGGTATGAATACTATGAATAGACCGCACGTGCTACGCCGAGCAAGTTTATGAATCGTAATTACTGGTAGACAATTGTTAAGTTGAAAATAGGGATATATTATGTGGAACATTACTACTTGCGACAAAAAATATTTTGGGTGAGCGGTTAGTTCCAAAAGAATGTGACGTCTCTCGATGAGAGCGAAAACATAGATGTCGTTAGTGTCGCTGCTTAAGTGGCTAAATAAAGAAAAAAGCAAGCTGAGATATGTGGTGCATAGGAGTTTGTGTCTATACTCCTGTCCAGTGGTGGTGTAAGGGTTATAGCACGCAGCACGGAATGCTGAGGACCTGGATGCGATTCCTAGAGCTGGTTTTTTTTCTGGGTTTTTCTGTGCATCCGTTTCAGTTTGTATTTTCGATATGAATTTCACCGTAAAAGAAACCAATTTGGAGATAAAATAAAAAATACAAAAAAAACTCCAAAAACCAATCTAAAAAATTATTTTGTCATAAGTTAACAAGTTTTTCTCGAAATTGAATTTACATAATGTACATTTTGTTGACTGTATTTGCACTGTCATCCAAGCTACAAATCCGTGCCAAGTTTCAAGTCGATTTCATAAACCATTAATTTTAGATTCTGGCCGGGCCACCAGAATTTCACTACGCAGATTATTATAATGTCATTGAGCTTACATCGACAGCAGCAGTGGCAATTTTATAAAAATAAAATTGGCTCGATCGGATACCAATAAGTGGTCGTAAAATGGTTGCAAATCTTTGAAGTGGACTACTCACTCATACAGTAACAGTGCAAAGCAGTCATTATTTAATTTATTTATATTAGATTTTTTTTAACAAAAAATGTAACAGACTTCAAAAGCCTTGAAAATATTTTTCTACTAGTTTGAAGTCGGTGCCTCGATCAGCACGAGCCAGCAGTAGAACTATAGCCGTCTACCTCACCTACATACTATATATTGGGCTTCAATCACTCCTGCTGGCTAGTGCTGAGGCACCGACTTCAAACTTGTTGAAAATTATTTTCAAGGTTTTTGAAGTCTGTTCCATTTTTTGTTAAAAATTTTTTTCATTGTTTGTAGTGATTTGTAGCCAAAGTGCATCACACATCGATTCCATTAAGCTCAAACACAGCATAGTTACATCATTTTATAACAGAGTACCGATACCTACGGTCTTCTTTATCAGGGTCCAGTTCACCAAATGATACTTTCTGAATGTAAATACTTGACTTGAGGTTAAAAATGCCAAAATCGCTATAGGTGTGCTTTAAAATTCGAGGTTTACCCTCGAATTCTCTAAGATCCCATCATCAGATCCTGACTTGGTGTCAATTGGACCATCTCGGAAGTATGTCCTTTAGAACTTAAAAAGAATTTTGAAATACGGCCCACAATTGGCGGAGTTATCGCGTACCAAACATACAAAAGAAAACATACACTCGAATTGAGAACCTCCTTCTTTTTTGAAGTCGGTTAAAAAATATAAATGGGACATCAACCAATTAGGAACGTTGAAGTCGTGATTTGCGACTATAAATATGGCTTATAAGTTGTGACTGTCATAATAATAGTTGTATAGATGACACCACACGCAATTATGGCGTAACTACTCGTAATCTAGATTTTCGTATGATTGGTCGGGTTCCCCGGTGATCCAGTTTGGTGGGTTTTGGACACCTTAGCGCATATAGCCACAGGAGGAGGGTTCGAATCACGTGCGGACTTACGGAATACCCGAAATTTTAAAAATACAATACAATACAATACAATTATTCTATATTGTACACCAGAAATAGTAAGCGATACAGAATACAGGTACGCAGAGAAAATTACAAGCTTAGCAATAGGCGTAAGGTAATAGGTAAGTAATAGATAAAAAATGGTTCATTCATGTAAGAAATACCTATGTAACTCACTTTGATTTACGTCTTTATTCCATGTGTAGTGAGATTTTAGCTGTTATTTTTATTCTTAGGTTGTAAGTACATAAGAGATGTGTTAGGTGTCTCCCACCCAGCACATTAACTGCTTATTAGCATTGCAATCTAGCGCAAAATAAAGTCAGCCTTAATAAAACACACGAGACGAAAAATAGCTGTCGCGCTAGTCACGATACATACTCATTTTCCCTTTTGTATGCCAATTTTAAAAATACGAAGCCTATAGTGCTCATCGATAAACTTAGAGGTAAAGGAAAATTCAGTTTCATTTTCTGAGTGTTATTTACGTTCCAAGGCCGGAACACAGACTTAATTAACTACTTATTTGTCTTTTTTGACATCCACCGTCGTCTGGGCAGAAAGTTAGATAAAACCAAGACGTAAAAAAGATTTGGTTTTATTTTTTAACTTTATCATCTCTTACAGAAACTTTAAAGTAAGCAAAATAATAGACGTGAGATATAAACTTCGAGTTTTTAACCCTCTTCTTACAAATTAAAAGCACTACACTGTATTATTAATTGTATTAGGTACGACAAAGAAGTTTTAAAGTAATAGGTTTAGAGGTTTAGGTTTTGAGTCTCGTTGGAATTACCGCACAAACAAAATCTAGCTCCGTAAGTACACATTCACAAATTGATTTTTCCAATAAAAACGTATTAAATTCGTTTTGGGACACTGAATAAATGAATTTCTCCCCGCGGTAATAAAAGCTATGTTACAAAAAGTATCGTAAAAAATAATACAGGCTGTGTTGCACGCGACATAGATTGATGCGGGTAGGAGCGTGACAGATGTGCAGCGTACCTGCTCGCACCTCGGTTCAGCGAAATAAAGCAGTGCTGCCAGTGCTATGGCAATAGCCATGTTCTACGATAAAGTGAGTTGTCATAATACACATATATTGTACAGCAATTCGTAATTTTCGTAAATTTTCACCGCTTGAGCTGTACATGGTATGCGAGAAGAATGCATTTCTATTAATATAACGGAATCTTTGAACTCTATTTTCATCCACTTCCTATAATGATGATAACACGAACCTGCCATTTATGCGTAAGTAGTTCTGTTAACAATACAATAATTATGGAACCATCAAGCTGATCTAATAATAGAATCTAGGCACTGGAACTTTAAGACTGAACAATGTAACCTAGCCGTAGCCGTATTCATATTCATTTATTTGGCCAAGTAACATCAGTCACATTTAGGAAGTCATTACAACTAATTACATGCATTGCAAACTCTTAATCTAAGTACTTAAACAATTTCAGTACATAGTAGTAGTAGTGCTGCCACTGCACTGTACTGCTTACCATCAAATCATGTTTGTATTATTTATAATAGCTGTTACCCGCAACTCCGTCTGTATCTCGTTGAAATTTTGTTTTTCCCCGGGAACAAAGTTGCCTTTGATTACCTCTTTAAATTAAAGTTATATGTAGCTATGACTTTGCTACTCTTTTATTGCACCCTCCGCCTTTACATACACGACCTTTTTATTAAAGGGGCTGGAGGAGCTCGAACGGAGTGGTGCTGGCTGGCAATGAAATAAAGCTTTCGAAGACAGGATACGTTAATGTTCTTAATGCGGTGGCGAACAGGGAAAGAGAACAGATAGACACATCCTTATAATATAAGTAAATAAAAATATTAACAACCATAAAGCTAAACCACGATGCATAGAGCTATATAAGTAATAGACAGTGAAGAGTATCATTCATTATAAAATGACTAACTATAAAGCCCAGGGCTGCCATGCATTAACACTTTTTGCCCACTGTACTAAGCAATTACAAATTTTGCGCTGGCAATACCGAAATAAAGCGGCAGTAAAGATATGCCGTGCCTCGCGAGGTGTTTCGACTGCGTATTTGGAACGGAACGGCCATTACTTATGCAAAAATCTTTGTTTTCCCTTACGCGTTTGTTTGTATCAATTTGGAGGTATAAAACACGTTTGATTTACTAGCTTGATACGAATGTTTGCAAGATTCCATGTTTATGAGAGAAAATGAGGTAAAAGCCAATAAACTCACGACCAACTCATTACCCACTCAGGAGCGCTTGTTTTATTATTAAATTAATTTTATGACAATAGGGCTAATTGCTGCCCTAAGTATGCTTATAATGTTAACTTCGGTTTTAAGAACACACGACACGTATACTACGAGTTAGCATAACACTTAGAGGCTGTTTCACCATCCGTTGATAAAATGTGCCAACTACATTTATTAATGATTTCGATACTATAAACCAACTATACCCAGTCCTAAACCAAAGTATAATTGCTTAGTGCCATGGTACCAGTATAGCGTCTGCAACTTTGGTAATCAGTAAAGCTTTTATTGTAAGAGCAGATAATTACCAACATAAACATAAAAGAACGCAATTGCTTCAGACAATAAACACAACGCAATTATATTGTAATCCCTGCGAACTTCATGAGGTATACGTTTTATGACGCAGTTGGAGAGTATTCTGTTTTACCTTACAGAAGCAAATTTTGAACAATAGGCTGGAAATATTGTTGTATAAGACGATTTACGACACATGTTCTCTTCTGAAAACTTCAAGAAACCACATTTGTAGGGTTGAATTGGTTAAGTAAACATTTGAAAATCACTTCACACAAAAACACTTGCGCTCACTAACTCACACACAAAAACTCACTTACTCATTCACTCACAAAAAGTCAGTCATCGACTTACTCCCTTCGTCACTCATCGTCGATTTTTTCAATTACGAGTACTAAAGGTACGGTAAGAAGCTTAAATTTCTTCATGCTGACCTTGATAAAAACTTATTTGTTCAAATTGTGTAAAAACAGAATAAAATATAACCCAGTCGAGCACATGATCTACTTAAGTTAGGCGTCGAGTTACAACACGCAATGCCTTCAGTATTCAGGCAATTCGTTTCAATACTTAATGGTTTTACTTTTCAAAGAAAAACTGATCCTATTTTAAGCTCATTTGATGTAGAGATGGTTCCGTTCTTTATATTTTTTAAAGGCAGAAGAAAGAAGGTAAGCGATCTTGATAGTTTGAGAGCGGACTGCAAAACTTGGTACCTACTTGATACCGCGATGAAATGCACAATGGTTTACCATAAAAGTGATGCTTAGTCCGAATTTGATAGTCTACCACAGCGGAACTTGCCGAAAGTAACAAAAAATTACATTTCCGGTGCGAAAAAAGGTGTTATTTAACCCATCTGATACTAAAATAAAAGTCGTGGCATCAGTTAGAAATTAATAGGGTGACTGGGAAATTCGATCTATTCCTTGAAAGGGATTATTCTAGAGCTTATTTGCAATGTTTTTGGCCCAGTAGGTAAACCAGGGATCGAAATGAAAACTTACCGTTTTCGAAAAAAAAAACCTTAAATTTTGCAGTCCGCTCTCTATCTATGTCGTGTCCTTTTATTGAAAACGCTTTTTAAAAATAAGTCAGAACAAAAATGTAACAATTAGCAAGGATTTATGATAATTTACATTCTTTTGGTATCATTTAAGTAATAGTTAGTTTATAAAAAAAAAAACAATAAAAAGACTCGTCCAGATTGTTTACCCTTTATCTAATGCTAAAAAAACGAAGAATAACTAAGAAAAAATTGCATTTATTGCATAAGAATTTAGTTTACGCTTTCACGCTTAAAGTACTCAACCGATCGTAATGAAATTTGGTACGGAGATAGATTGAGACCCTGAAAACAATTGTTGATTTATATCATATGTATAATTCTCGAATCATAGGTATAGTTCCCGAGCGCGCAATAAGAAACGAATTATTCGCAGACAAAGTCGCGAGCCACAACTAGTAATTATTACCTATTAAAGCGTCCATTGTTACTTTTTTACGAAATCGGGATGTAAACACGTATATGTGGATATCAAATTCCGACATCTCGATTGATGTTGTGTCTAAGACATTGACTGTTGGTCTGGGTGTTTTTTCATGGAACGTTAATAAAGACCATTATTTAATTCTTACAGATAATTAATTATTAGAGATATTAAGTGAAAGGCATACACCTAACGGCGCATGCGAACGAAACCGCTTTTAAATAATAGTGTACATTGTACGACAAACTTTAAAGTGATTATTTCCGATTCCAAAGACCCACCAAGGTGCTTAATACAAAAGCAATTACCTATAGTAGGTGCCTCACGTTACGCTTGTTAACATCGTTGATAAAGTTTACGTTGTTGTAAACAAAAGAACAACTTCAATGATTTATGTTGCCGCGCGTCCGAAATGCGCCCCGGCGAAAATTACAAAGTTTTCGTGAGAAAATTTTCTAAAATTTTCTAAAGTGTCTCGCCTTGCCGGCGCCTGTTTTCCTGCTATTGTCTCTAAAATGCGGAGTTTGCAGGGCAGGTTTAACTTTGTATTGCTTTAAATATAAATTTCTCAAGTTCGCGTCTCACCGATGAAGTTATGACGGCATTGTAACTCAACAAGTTAACAAGGACAGTGATATACCGCCCGCTGCACTGCCCAGTTCAGAGTAACCGGTCAGGCCACTCTACAGATATGTATCGCAAATTAATGAACTTCGACCATTTACATCGACACCTGTTCATGTTCCTGTCGCTTTTAAAGGATTTATAAATTTATTTATAAACAAACAAATAATATATACAATAATTAACAGAAATAAATAAAAAAAGAACTAAAACTAACTTACTCTAATCCTAAAAATCTATATTTACAAATATCACACAAGTCGTTGCTATTGGGCAGGGTGCCCATAAGGCTGGCTGCGTTTCCTCGTTGTATGGCAATGCCAATACGTTGCCCGAGGAAAGAGCCAGCCCTATTGTCACCAGTGGAACGGGCAAAGTATTAAGTTGCGTGAAGTTTACAAATGTAAAATGGTGTGGTGTGAAATGGTGTTTGGTGTGGGACGCTAACATGTGTAGCACCTTCGCCGCCACCCATTTTGGTCGCACTATACGCACGGCGGGAGCCCTTAGCGGCGGTGAAGCGGGAGAAGTGTGCTGTATGCTCCTTTGGGTTCAAGGTATTATATTCGCTGCTGGCGGGCTGGGGAGCGGATGCAAAGCATTTACTTACGTGCCTGATTTGGGCCGTCGGCTCAGACAAACACATAACCCTCCTTCTTCGCAGTCGGGTAAAAAGGGGAAGGACCAACGCTCCAAGTCATTTCTGTTGCAAAGGCTGTCAACATGGAAAACGTGGAAATGCCGCGAGCATTATGGACATTTTCATACCGGTAATATTATGCTTATTGATAATATAATTAAATCGTATTTCTTTTTCAAATACTCTAACTAACATGTGGTAATTAGAAGCACCTATTTTCTGCGTTAAAATTTAATATAGGTAAGTACGGTGAAATTTTTTGAAACCGTACATAATGCTATTGTTTTCATTTTATCTAACAAGTGATCCAGATAAAAATTTGCTCAGTGCGAGAAGCCGTGGTGGCTTAGTGGTTTGATCTAATGCCTTTCAAGCAGAGGATCGTGGGTTCAAATCTCTGAGTTTTTCGAAATTCATCTACGTAAGTACATTTGAAATTTCCTACAAGCTTTATGGAGAAGGAAAATACCGCACCTGCACAAAACTTCTACATACGGAATATTCACATTAAATTCTCCATATTCTATTGTGTCCAATGTAGAACTGTATCGGGCCGGTTAACAATGGCTCATAGTAACATCAAGCCTCGGTAAAACTATACAACAATAGGATTTGAACCGATTAGTGTTCAAGGAAATTCGTGGCGGGAACACCGGGAGCGAGTTAACCTTACACGGAAGGTATGACTAGCTTTATTGTATTTAGATAATCTGTTGAAACATTTGTACAGTCAGTAGCAGAACTAGATGAGCATTTGCAGTGCTTAAAATGATCTAAACATTCTCTTATTACCTTAGCAGTAGAGTGTGAGTCGTGTATACATTTTGAACACCGTGACCGCTCATCCACTTCTGCTACAGACTGTACCCGATCATTTAGTTTAAAAATAAACCAGAAGTATCTTTAAACGAGCAATTCTTGTTTACTTATTATGTTAAGAGAACGTAAAATACCAAGCATAATGTCGAAGTCAACCGTGTTGAGCGCATTGCTGAAATCTAATAGGGTTAAAACCACGTTAAAACCGTAAGTTTTCTGTTATCCTATGATACACATTAAAACATACATAATAATACATACTGTGAAAGATAAGTTGTGGACAAAGCAGCCCCTGCACACCGTTTCGTCTATGGTGCGCGAAATATCGCACAAAGTTGCGGTACATTACTGTAGATGTTCGATCACTTCTTAATTTATAGCAACTTGATCCTTCAATGGAATGAAACTTGCATGATACTACTCGAACCATTTGAACGAAGCTTAGTGCGGAACGTGGCCTCGCTAGCGCCAACCACAGCCAATTGACGCCACCATTGGATTGAATTGCGGAACCCGTCCTAACTTTCTTCTAAGTACCTAGAAGTTACTTGAGGCAACATAAGTTAGCAACTAGTACCAATACTTTATGATTGGAATTTGGAGAACTTACTTTAAAAAATAACAAGACAAATTAACTAAGATATGTACATAGCTAACTATAAAATTTAAACAAAAACACACCATCTAAAAGATCTGCCTGTGGTAGGGTTCCCATGACGCTGGCGGCGTTGCCCCTTTGGACTGCAAACTATAATCTTAATACCTACTAAAATCATTCAACACTAATGTTTTAAAGTTATCAATTACATAAACATTGAAATCTCTAAAAAAAAAACTTTGTCACGGCAATATGGTTTATCTTACCCAATAAACATTTTAGCCACATTAAAAGTAAACATCTAAAGCACGTAATTATTTTTAAATAAACTAAACTTTGATCAAGAAATACTTTAAGCAAACAAATTTCGGACATTCCTATACATATCAAAGTTTTAGACCGCACGAAATCGACCTGAGTATTTTAATAGGCCTGATGCCATAAGGTGGCCGCGTAGGCCTTTGCTTACATTTTACAAAAAGTACATTCATAATATTAGCAAAATCGTGGTATCTATTAGTTATAGAATTCTAAATTTGATAACTGAACTTTATAAAGGGTAGAATTGTATCAAAAAGTCGCTTGTATTTTTTACAAGACTTTATTTAATTTGCAAAATTCGTAAGTAAATATGTATGTTGTAATTTTAAAACTAGAAAACTTTTTTCAGCCACTTTCTGGTATTCGATTGATACATTTTTTTTTAAATTCGTCTGGATGGCAAACGAGCAAGTGGGTCTCCTGATGGTAAGAGATCACCACCGCCCATAAACAGCTGCAACTCCATGGGGTATTGTAGATGCGTTGCCAACCTAGAGGCCTAAGATGGGATACCTCAAGTGCCATAGTAATTTCACCGGCTGTCTTACTCTACATATGTATTAAGTCCGGTAGTAAGACAATAATCTGGTAGTGACGGTACATTCTGGTGGTCCGGCCAGCATCTTATCTATATGACGGAACTCTTCAATGGTTAATGGCATCGACTTGAAACTTGGTACGGACATGTAGTTCGGATAACAATACAAGTACAGTCAACAGAAGGTACAGTTAATAAATAAATCTTTTATTAGAAGAATATTCTGAAATTTTTGACGAATATTTACATAATCGTAAAATGACTACCGTTACATAATACAAACATTAGAACATAGAACCTCCTCCTTTTTTGAAGTCGGTTAAAAATAAGTTTCTCACATGTATGCGAATGTTCATTGGCATATATCAATTACGTACAATATCGTTTAATTCCACTAGCGCAATTGTTAGCAGAAAGACACTTGTTCAAATACACAGAAACCTTTGGATCTAACAATACCATGCCATTCCATTTTGTCACATTCTGACGTGCGCTGTTGCAATGTTGAAAGCCTGCATTCGGACTAATTGAACTTTCGGTGGCAGACAGGCGTTACGCTTTGTTATCAGGCTGTACGTTATCATACCATTAAAATAGATTTATCCAGCAGTTTATTTGTCAAAAACCACCGTAAAAGTTAAATTATGTAGGTATGTGTAAAACACTCTAAGATCGTGGAAGAATCGTTTAGGCAAGTTTATCTTTATTCAGCTAACTATATTGGTTTGCCGGTAGTCATCATCATCATCATCATCAGCCGGAAGACGTCCACTGCTGCACTAAGGCCTTCCCCTTAGAACAGAAAAAGTGCAGGGATGGGGAAACTTTTTCCTTCGCGTGCGCAATATAGGTATACTAACGAAATATATGGCGGACCAAGTTGTTGCATTTTTGGATATGTTATTTACTGAAATAAAAATATTGATATGTATTTTCTGAAACACAAATTTGGCCTTTGTCAATGAGAATTAAATTTTGTAACAATACGAAATCTTCTCTTGATTTTTGTTTGATGGTCGCGGGTTGGATTTCAAGCCTTTGCGGGCCGGAGATGGCCCGCGGCCCGCAGTTTCCTTGTCCCTGACCTAGTGGGAGGCCTGCCAACGTTTCGTCTTCTGGTCGCCACTTTTGTCTCCTAACGGTTTTCTGATTTTCGAGAAATGTGGCCCGCCCATTGCCACTTCCACTTGTATACCCTTCGAGCTAATGTCGGTGACGACAGTAAACAGACACAGTATACAGGTTGACGATAGTAATTCGTATTAATTTGGACATGAATAAAAACATAGTAAGTATTCAAGTTAGCGAAATTGTAGCCAGAAAGTGATTTACTGATAAGTAAACTTTTGGATCACGGCAACATTCTATCTACCTAGGTACTTGCAATTTTATATCTCACCGCATAAGAACAAGAAAAAGAACTCTGCCCTCTTACAAATTATTTAGTATTCTTTGCTCAGAGCCGAAATCGTGACTTTTATGCCTTTGACTGCCTCACGGGTCCCAAAGGAGGGCGGTATACGCCGAACGTTAATCGTCGAGATAAATGGCTTATCGTTAATACCTACTTTTCGCACCGCGCGCATTTGAACAAACTCATTTCTAACCTGCCCGGACGTCAAACTTTTATATTTTTTGATCACCAATAAAAACGGAGTGCCATGGCTGGGGAAATTATCTTTTCTGTCATAACTTTTTCGTTTTACTTTTTTTTTATTCGTGTCCATTTTTTACAAAATAGTAAGATATACATGTTACCATTTGTAATCTTTGTAACTAGTACTAGAATACAAAATATTCAATAATGTATAGTCATTAAATATCATATGTTTGTACTGGGTATTGAACTCGATACGGCTAAGTATATGACAAAAGACAGACAGGCCGTATTATGTAACGTTTCTGACACACGCGATCACTATAAAATGACAGATTTTGTATGCGAAAACTGTCATTTGATTGCGATCGCGAGCGCCAGAAACATTAGGCAATACGGCCTCAGCTTTGCATATTATATCTTCAGCAGTAAACTACTTTCATAGCTCTGCAGTCTAGCTCTTTAAAATTTGAGACGTTAAGGAACGATTTCTTACATACATGTAATGAGCATGAAAGTATACAAAGACAGCAAACTTATCTTTAAAAACAGAATCCTTACCCAAAACAAAACTTGCATCGTGATTAACCGCAACAAAGTATACACCTGCGTAAATTCTAATTTAAAATGCACAAGGCTAAAGTATTTCAAATAAGTGCTGTGTTTCGGTTGAAAACTAGGGGTTTATTGCTTGCATGGCTAGCTTTAGGCGGAGGCAAATCGCTTAAGCCTCTACCCCTGTGTAGTGCCACCTGGGTCCCGGGAGTAATACCGGGTGATTTTCGGTACCAAGACTATTATGGCCCGGCCCTGAATACACGGCCGGCGCACGACGAGCGATTTTCTAATACATTGTGCGTGATGCCAGATAACCACTTTAAAGTGAGCCTCTCGACCATGCGATGGACAGAGAAACCGTTTGCTGCATCGCCCTAAAGGAACGCAGGCGATATAGTTGGACCTAGTTGGCGTTTTGCACCTAATTGGGATTGGGAACCCTTATTAGCGTCGGGTTGAAAATAGATTTTGTAGTTTTTGGAACATGGACGGCTATTGGCTTGAATTTTATAGGTAAAATCGAATTTAAATTCTCTATCCCAGACAAATTAAAAAAGGTTAAAGATACAGGTGACAATTTTATCACATAAACTGCGGATCCAGCCTTCAAAAATGTTTGTGGTCACAGCCACCTAAAAATCGGCCAAGTTCGAGTCGGAGTACGAACTCGCTCATTAAACAATCATGACTAATGAACGACGTTTGAAAGTGTGTCGTCATAAGTCCATTCGGGTTGTGGGCGTGCTCATAGGACCCAAAACGGTGGATCCGCCCATGTGTGAGTATAATACAAACTTGAAAGACCTTATAATACCTATAACAAGCCAAGAATGAATCTGGATCAGATTTTGTTTTAGTCTCTTTGTAGCCTTTTTAATATTATTTGAGTTAATAACAAACAAAATTCTTAGCCTCTTGACTGCTTTTAGAAGAAGTTTTTGAAATAGAAGTTCCGTATAAATTTCATATTCCTCATGAACTAAATACCTATGAAGCAATTTTATGTTATCTAAATGAATGAAATTTACATTAATTATAATCATAAACTCAAACTTAATAGTTTTTAAAAGGAAATGGAAACTTAAAACGGGATATTATTTCAGTACTATTACACACGCAAACAATGTGATATTTATATGTGTCGGCGGCCGATCGTAAAATCCGCCAGATCACGAAATTCCTAGGCATATCATGAAACGGCGCCATTTCATGATATGGCTAAAAGTTGGCCAGGCATATCACGATGTGTCTGAGAAACATTACGGCAGATCGATTAGAGCAAGGCATTCGTCGGTATTCCTAGCTCTATACCGGGCACATCGTGATATGCCGAAAAAATGTTAAATTTAGGTACGACGAGCGAAGCGAGGAGCGGTTAGTATGAATTGTGACCACAAAAATGTCCTTGCCACAACGCACGTGCCGAGCGAGCGAAGCGAGCGTGCCGCGGCAGCAGCCGGCAAAGTGCCAGAACCGATATGGCGGCGTTCCATGATATGCCTAGGAATTTCATGATCTGCCTAAACTGGCCAAATCACGAAATGGCGGCGTTTTATGATATGATGAGGAATTTCATGATCTGCCGAAACGTCACTAGGCTAATCGTTAAACGGTGAGTTTTGAACGATATAGCGGATGTTCATTAGCCAATTCATGAAATGGCGCCATTTCACGATATGCATAGGAATTTGGTGATCTGGCGGATTTTACAATCGGCCACCGACATATCAATAAATAAAAAATAAATAAATATCATGGGACACTTCACACCAATTGACCTAGTCCCAAACTAAGCAAAGCTTGTTCTATTGGATACCTACTAGGCAACGGATAAATATACTTATATAGATAAATACATACTTAAATACATATTATTGAACATCCACGACCCAAGAACAAATATTCGTATTATTCATACAAATATCTGCCCCGGCCGGGAATCGAACCCGAACATGTTCGCTGTGTAGCAGTGAATTTAATCAAATGGGCTGGAAAAGGTATTCCATGGTCCATTCAACACTTGTTATTTCTTTCTGAATATGTGACATATAGGTACTTACATTCACCTGTGCCACAGCAGAGCGTGTAAAAATATCCGACACGTCCTGCCGAGCCTAGAAATAGAGTCGTATCAGATATTTGTGAACGCTTTGTGTCAGATATTGGTGTTGGTGAATGTGTTAAAACATAATGAAATATAATTGCCACTTTTGTGTATGTAATAAAGCCACAACAAATGAATAAACAAATAGATATAATAGATACAAATGAAATAATGGACATCGTAAAAGATAGTAATTAATAGCGATATAAAAAATTATTCACAAGGTAAAAAGAAAACACTTATAAACTTCTTTTTAAATTGGATAAAAACGAAATTTGTCAGACACTACAAACACGGACATAAAATCCTTGAACGCGGGTGTAGACATAGAAGCACCTCTCATCGATAGCGCGGCTATTAAATTTCTTGTTTTATGTCAGTTTCCAGAAAGATACAAAAGAGAGTAAATACGTACGAGCAATGTAGACGAAACGTGAGCTCGTTTAAAGATCGCTCCGCTTGCTGCATTACGCTTGGATCACGCTATTACTGATGTTTACGTGGAAGTGGCAGACTTACTTTATGCTGTTTAGACATTTTGCTTCAGTAATGCGTCTCTTCAACTCGAAACTTGCCTCGAATACGGTTGGAAAACATCGTGAGTGAACGCTTTAAACTGCACATCGGAGCTGATCTGATTATATATACTTGGTGGTTTGAGTATGAGAAGATGCAGAAGGCGCAATTTAATTTTGCTCAGATGTCGCTGTCGCACCTTTATGTCGTCTTTATGAAAAGTTTATATCGAAATTCATCATATTTAACTGCTCTTCATTTTTGTCGTAACAGCATACTACAAAACTCAGTTTAAAATACATATACCTACCTAATGAAATTATGTAATAAATAAATATGAAAAAAATCGTATGTGCTCAATTCGTACAAGTGCTAATAAGATTAATTTTAAAATGAAATGTCAATATAAAATTACCCCACATTGAGTACATTTTGCTTCAGAGCGGGGCTCTGCTAACACTGTTTTTTTATAGATATGGCCGTTTATGGCGTATATTTTGACCTACCTAACTACAAAATGTATACGGAACTATTGATGCGTAAAAACCGCTCAGACTCAGAATAAATCACTTATTTAATCACTTAGTACATTAAAATGATCCTCTTGCCACGTTCACTAAAAATATTCCCATCAAAAAAAAATTGAAGATGAAAATTCGCCTCAGTTTATTATTGCGTAGCAACGTAGACACGTAAATACTATGAACGGGCACTGACCAATTAGGGCCAAGGCTGGGAGCTCAGCCTAGTGGGACAAATAAGTGAGGTCCGCACAAAAAGTGACACGGAAAGAATGGAAGCATTAGGTAAAAACGTCTATTAGAGCTTGTGACAAACGATCCTTAGCGATGCTGTTTCATGGTGATTATAGACCTTACCTTACCTTACCCGGTTACCCGGGGCTACCGGATTAGCGACAGGATAACCGGACCGGGTAAAGTTGTGGCAATTTTAGATGCTTCGTTATTCAGCGAAGTAAATAAAATGTTTAAGTAGGATTAAGACTGTTTTTTTAGTGTGTGTGTGTGTGTGTTTGTTATTCTGAGAGAGAGAGAGAGAGAGAGAGAGAAAAATTTATTTACACATATTCGATACACATATATTCTGTCGCGCTAAAACGGCTAAAACCGTTGGAATAACACATAGGTTACTTTTCATCCCGAAGGTATTTTTTATGCAAAATAAATGAAGGCTAGAACGCAAATTTTCGGCATTTCCACGAAATTTTTACGGAATCCCGGAATTCCAATTCAAGTGCCAGGTCTAATGCTAGCTGACATGAGCAAAGCCGCGGGTGAACGTTACTAACTGATGTTTTCAATTCTTTTTATTTGCATAACGCAACCTTCTCACTCACATAAGAGCCCTTAAATTCTTCTCTATTACCCATTATGAAAAAACAGTGTACCCAACGATTACGTCCCCCAAAAACCATAAACAGCCGTAGCAAAGTGACATAAGTGAGCAAACTCGAACATGATAGAAAGCCTAATCTTCGCTGGCACTGCTCCGAACTGTCGTTAATAAAACTCCCTGAAAACTTATCTCCCGGGGGCGAGATAAAATATTTTTCCCGCAAAAAACAAACATCTTAACCGTCCCCATATAACTTGGGGGAATTTTGCTCGTATTTGACGGGATCGCTTGACGCGGATATATTGATTTAAAAGTACATCAAGTCGCAATATATGGAATGATATATTGATACACACGGGGCTAAGCATTCTGTCAACGCTTGCGAGTTCACAATTATAGTTTTTCAGTCGTCTAACGGTTTTTTGGAGGCCTGTCCTGTCCACACACTAACAGAACGCGTACCAAAAACCAGTGGCAGGTATCTACACTCAACTTTTTTAACACCTTTATATTTATTGAGCAGATCCATCTCTCTCACTCATTTTTTATATAACTTGAATGATTCATCTACTTGACTAAAATGACTGAAATCTAACTAACTAATTTGGCTCAGGGACCCAAAGAGGGTCTTGGCCTCCGAAACGAGAGCATGCCATCTGTCCCGATCGTGCGTAGCCTCTGCCAGTCGTCGACTTGAAGACGTCGCAGATCCGCCTGGACACTGTCCTCCCAGCGTTACTGGTCAAAATCATAAAATTTATTTTCTATACTACTATTAACAAAATAAACAATATAGGTAAGTATTAATATGAATACGAATAATAATAATAATTATTATTATTTATTTCCATAAAAAGGCACAAGGTATCTTAGACTAATATATGTAGTAACTAGACAAAACAACATAAATTACGCAACATAAATTAAGATTTCAGTGTGTTGGATGGACTGACCATATCGGCCTTAGATCGCTATCATTACAAATGGCGGCCCAAATTTATACGACGTGTAGCATCATAAAATAATCCATGATCCTTTATTGTGTCATATAATTCACGGAGATTGTTCCGTAATTAAGTGGCCGTTCTTATCGTGAACGTTATGAATCAATTAGGTACAATGCGAGTTCTAGATCGCTTGGATCGCTTAGACTAGGAATTACGGTGCTCGTTAACGGGTTATCAGTACCTTAGAAAGATCAAATAACATAAAATAGAATCACGTGGACAAAAATATTTATAACTACCTATATAAACAATGACGGCGACCCTGACTAAATATATCCATTGTAGCGGAATATGGCTAACTCGCTTGGGAAAATTAGATCGAATACTGTATGCTGACGACGTATGCCTCATACAGTATGGTCCAGTTACGTTGATGCACTAAATCGATCTGTCAAAGATTTGGTTATTAATCCTTAAATAAGCTGACATGAAGTGTATCCAGATCACTGGAAGGTGTCCAACACAATATTTATAACTACCTATAAAAAAGTAGCGGAACTGACTAACTGAGCTACATCAACAAGATCGCGGGATTATAATCAGGTCCATACTAAAATTTCTACCCTAAATCCTGCGGTGTTGATAATGCCTATAAGGGTACATGACACTATAAAACAAAAACTCCGTAACGCGACCCTAGTAAAAATACTATTTTATTTTAGCCCCGTAAACCACATCATTAACAACTGAGCAAAAATCGAATTATTAGGTTTTTTAGAACAAATAAATACCTAGATACTAGATTGAGTCAACCAATTAGTGACATCATGGCTAGCTCCTATTGCTATACAAGATATCGTGTTTTGACAACTCGTCAACAGTAAGTCAGTTGACTGCATCATCTCTATTGCACTAACATCAAAACGAAAATTCGCGCCAAATTTCAAATCAATCGGTTAAGAAAGACGTAAAATTTTAATTACTAGGAAAAACAAGGCATGTTAAGTTGGCCGTTTAAAAAAAATTCTGCTGTATAACGTTCACTTTTCTATACCAAGATTTCCCGCCTATATTTTACATAATACTGCGGTAAGTGTAGGCTCTTGAGTGGCCACCTGCGTTGCCGGGACCTAGGGATTAGTGACTCAAGAGCCCTTGTAAAGGACGAGACACGTTGACAGCCCACCTCTACAATACCTGCTTAGTACACCTGATCTTATTAGGGAGCATAATTTCGATATACCGACAACTTCTTGGTTTTTAGATGGGCGCTATCTTCAACAAACGTTTTGAACTAGCATGTTATTGAATACAATAATTCCAATAATTTTGTAGCCAAAATAGTGGCATCATTTTAGAAATTTCCAGTGAAAAATTCATGAAGAGGTGTATATGTATGTATGTATGTAACACTTTATTGTACATAAAACACAAAATTAATATTATAAAAACAACAAAACAAAAAGAGTACAAGGGGGAACTTATCCCTAAGAGGGATCTTTCAAGCTAACCCGGTTTGAAACCCGGTGTTTAATTGAATTGACCCAACCACTTGCGCACTTGTTACAATCATTTTAAAACAACAATCGTATTAAAAAATAAGGTGAATTTAAATTAGTCCTGAAAATTCAATTGGGTTACGTGAACTGATCATTCCTAAAAACGTTTTTCATCGATTTTTTTTTCGTTGTAATCACACACATACACGCACGCACGCCTGATACCTGTGTTTACTCACAACTGATACTTAGAAATTATTGAATGCAACAAATATATCGAAGTCGCTTTTGCAGAAACTGCACTTCTTATCTTCACTTTACAGGGCTTAGCAAAAGTAGAACGCGTAGCCAGCTTAACGCCTAAACGTCTTAGACGGTACCGGCGATAAGCAAGTAACTTGAGAGGTTTCAAGAAAACAAGATTACCTCTCGCTCGTAGTACACAAACTCGGAGTTCATTAAACTTGACATTTTCTAATGTCTTAATGTTTTTACTTTTATTATAAGTTATATTTATAAGTTTTTTCGCAGTAACCGCGGCTTTTGTAAGTTATATTAAATACACGATTGTAAATAAGAAAGAAAAAACAGTTTATTTATTAAATACACAATAACAAGAAAACAATCATTGTGAACACTAACACGTAATCACTGATAGTCTCTCCAAAAACTTGAAAAAAGACTTTCACTGAGTCTTGAAGCATAGGTAATCATTACTTTTTGATAAGCAGTGTTTTCTTACAAACTGCCACGATATAACTAAATTATTGATTAAGTAAAAAATATTCTTAACCGCTTGATTTAAACGCGAAATAGTTTTTAAAAACCTTTTATGAAAAAAAAACATCTGTTTAACTTTGGATTTACCCACTTTGAAACCCCAAATAAACTAGGAAAATTTACCCGAGCAAAATCGACTAAAAAACAAACATCTGGTATTGGTCGTTAGCAAGGAAAATTTACGTATCCAAATAGAAGTGGAGGTAAGTAGATACTTCCTGCCCCCGTACGGAGTCGTGAAATAGTTCCATTGATGTATTGGTAGAGGAGACGGGAGAATTTACTTTTCATTACAAACTCCAAGTTTGTTGGCAAACAGCCTCGACACTCGTTCCAACGCTTTGCATGCCGCCTGTAATATACAGATCTACATTGATTTGTAGCGCCGAGAAGTGACTGCTTGTACGATTTTATAACGAGGCGCGTTTTGTAGGCAAGTAGTTTTTTTTTAAGGTGCACAACTAGTCTTGAGCTACCTAAGTAGCACGACACACGTGTTCAGCTAAGAGTTAGGGTCTCCTCCTAAGTTATAATGGAAAATACATAAAAATAAGATTGTACGTGTACTTTTGTTTCCTCTCTTGGCTTCCCTCACACGGAAAAGGACATAGGCTCTACATTATCCCATAATAAGTGCCATAATATTAAAAATAAAAAAATTATGCATGTGAGATAGTTTTTTGGTACTTATGTAAGCTAAATACCTGGACAAATTTGAATAAAAGTAAGCATAACAAAAAAATAAACCACCGAAAAAACTAAAAAGAAAAAATAATATCTAATAAAATTTTATTTAACCTTAATCTATGTAGGTACCACTTTGAAGTCGGTGACTCAGCAAGAGCCAAGGAGGAGTCATAGAAGCCCATGAGGTAGACGCTAATTAATAGGTCCAATTCTGCTGGCTCGTGCTGAGGCACCGACTAAAAACTGGTACCTAAATTAAGGTTAAATAAAAATGGTTTTAGTTTTTTCGGCGAGATAATTTTTTGTTAAAAAGTTTTAATTTTATAATTTTTCCCACCTTTAGGATTGTTTTTTTTTTATTTATTTATATGGGACCACCTTAGGGGTATACGCTTTCCAATAAAAAAAGAATTATCAAAATCGGACTACTCTATAAAAAAAAATTCGTCAAACATAAAAAAAATATACGCGTTGACTTTAAAACCTCCTCCGTTCTGTTTAGTTGGTTTAAAATAGCATACCTTTAATTGACACATAGGCATGATTATTCCGAAAAAAACTCAAAATATCTAGGTGAACGAAATTGGGCAGAATCTAGTTTTCACTAAAATCAATAACAAATATAATATAACGAAATAAATAGCTAAAGCGAAATTAAATCACATTAGTAGTAGTTCCACGTCAAATTGAAAATTAAAACCAAATCCAAAGGCTGTCTTTTCCATGCCGCTGCCTCGATCAATTTGTGCTCATCCACGCAATATGAGATGTAAATAAACACGGCATTAAAACCCTAACGGATCACTGGACCCTTAACTCATTGTTTGCAAGTCCTTGGTGATACGAGTACCTACAAGCCGCTTTATAACAAGCAGAGCGGGTCATTCTTACCTAACTTCTCGTTAACCCATTTTTGCCCTCCAGCTAACCATAAATTCATTCACATACAACCTTGTTCTAGGATGTTAGGTACCGTGTAAATACCTACATCGTGGACGACTTGACAATTTTACACTAAACCGCCGAGGTCTAAGGGTAACTTAGTATAAAACTGTACGTACTTAATAGGACTTTTTTCTTGTTGAGGTTGAGTATCAATTGATTAAGTATGCTAAATGATTTTGGTTTAGTTAAAAGAATATGCCACATGAACAAATACAAATTAATAAATTAAATTAATAAAATTATTACAGATTTTATTTTATCTCTATAAACGAAGTTTGACAATCGCTCCTAAAAAAATATCGGACTATGTTCGTGCGTGAGTAAAAAACTAACAAAATCTTATCCAGTCACTTACAAAGTAAAGTGCTGTAGTTTTAAATCTCAGCAATTCAAAGTAATTCACAAGACAACACGGATGATTAACTAAAGCGTCCCCATTAAAGAACAATGCGAGATTGCCACAAATTCTCATGAAACTCGAGTGGATACTGAGGTTATAATAAAAAAAATCCCTTTAGACAATTTTCCATTATCTGGGCGTCCATTGTGAGGTCCGATGGTCAGCGTTTTACGGCGGGGCGCAGCGTCGTAAGTTCTTATTAAACCGTGGGGACGCCGTCTTGCCTCTAATTGATTTAGAGAGTGCCGTGTGACGTTTCGCTGTTCTTTTGTTTACTTTTTAGTTCCAACTATATAGTGTCGATAACGATGACGATTAGGGGAAAACGAGCATGCGGATCACATGATGGGAAGCAATCACCGCCGCCCATGGACACCTGACAACACGAGCGGTGTCACAGGTGCGTTGCCGGCCCTTTGAAACTGATAGGCTCGTTATTCGTCGTTCGTCGTTGTTTGATTTGTTGTATAATTAAATAATGATAGATTACTGTTCATGTATTTATTCTTGACACTGATATTTAATGAATTGTATTCCTCAAAGTCAAAGTCATAATAATATCTTTATTCCATTTAGGATATATAACAAGTACTTACAACTGTAAAAAAATCTACCACTGCTTCGGAAAAACCTCAGTCGAGAAGAACACGGAAAGGACTCAACAAGGTACTACTACTTAAAAAAAAGTAGATCTACAATAGTACATTACTGTAGATCAAGGCTAGCAACCCCAGGTTCCGGCCGAGGCTTGTATAGTGCTTTTCTCAAACATTACATGAAATAAAATAAACAAAAAACAAGAAATGATTCTGGCGGGACGCTAGTCTGGTCGCCCTGTTGTGTGCGCGCGTGTCGCGCTGGCTGCTGGCGGCGGGCGGCTGCGGGCGGTGTTGCTGGGCGTGGGCCGCGTGCGTGTCGCAGAGCGCGCGTTGAAACAAAAGACGGTCGGTAGATATTTAGTGTAGATGACTCATGCAATAATTCAATAATTCATTATTCTAGATTTAAATTAAAATATACTATTCTTTAAAAATAAATAAATCTCATTTGTCATTGTCTTAAATAATAATAATATTTTATTGTTCATTAAACAATAATACTATAATAATAGTAATTGTATAGTCAACAAACATTTATATCTCACTAATATTATAAATGCGAAAGTTTGTAACACTGTTTGTTTGTTTGTTACTCCATCACGTCTAAACCACTGAACCGGTTCAGATGAAATTCGGTATACAGATAGTTTAGCACCCGGATAAGAATAGGATAGTTTTTATCCCGGAAAATTGCATAGTTCCCGCGGGATAACGATAAACGAATTCTGCACGGAAGGAGTCGCGGGTAACGGCTAGTTCTTCATAGTTCTGTGGGAGGTACGGGCCATGAGCATTAATTATTACTGAGCACTACGGAAGGGGCTTATTATGAAAAAAATCAATTCCTATCAACGTGTTTGTCACCAATCACAAGCAATAATTAACTTGCTTTGACGAAGTTTCATAAAGGTCTCTACCCACTACACCGTAATATGCCATCACCGTAAAGGAACGTGTCAGGAACGGAATGTCATGCGAATACATGACACGCGACGGCGACGGTTGGTTACAAAACGTACTAGTGAAATGAAATAAGATGAAATGAAATAAAATATTCGAGACGAAAAAAGGGAGAGTTACAAAGTTGAACTATGTTGTGTGCCCAAAGTATGAGACTTTGCCCTCTAGTCACTAGAGTCTCATACTTTTCAATACAAAGAATATATTTTTGCCTGACACGTTGCTATTATGGTCTTGGTATGATACGGTGTAATGAGTAAAGACCTTTATGCTTTCAGACACATCAAATAATGACCGTCATCAAAAAAAAACTTGGTAAAAAAATATATTGTATTTAGCCCGTCAGTATTATCATTGTGTGTTAAGGGTGGTAAATAAGGAATTACGAACGAGAGTCTATAAGAAGCCCGAAGTCGAAGACTGAGGGCTTTAATGAGTCGATGTTCGTAATTCTAGTACCGCCCGTGCGACATACAATGTTTTTCATCACATTTGCGAGTAAAATATAATATTTGTAAAAGAAAACTAATATTTTTTCAAAAATTGCCGATACCGTTTTTTCCATCTAATGTATTTTTATGTGTATCGAATATGTGTAAATAAATGTTTCTCTCTCTCTCTCTCTCTCTCTCTCTCTCTCTCTCTCTCTCTAACTAACCTAACCTAACCTAAAGGATGCATACTTCCGTGGAAAGTTATGTGGGACTCTCTGAACTTAGCATACCCACTAAAAGCACATCGGCGTTTCTCCACTCTGCCGTTATGGGAGCGCCAAGGGATCGCGGACATTCAACCATGACGCGCTCCCCGAACCTAATCTAACCTAACCTAACGATACAAAATACGAATATTAGGTTAACATAAACATACTCGTAACACTCCTAAATGGATAAAGAAATCTGTTGTAATCCATTGTAATTAACGAGTAAGTTAAATATTATCAATACTCATCAGATACTCTTGTTCGTTGTAGAAATTCCTTTTTGTCCTCCAGCAACCAAAAAGTAACTGAATTTAGAACTTGTGAACTGGCATGAAAAATTAAATTTAACGGTTTGGGCAACAAAAACTTGTTCAACTTTTCTTCATTAATGTTTTAGAAGCAAAACTTGACTCAATTGATTTACTAAGCAGGTTAGTTATTTTTTTATTATTCACAAAGTTGGTGATGAAAATTAGTTTTTGAAGTTTTAATGAAGCAGAAGAAAAATATTTTTGACTTATTAGTTGCTTCTAAGTTTCGAATATTGGATCACAGTAACTATGAAGTTGGTTTGAGTGGAGTGGGTGACTCACTGCAAAATCTTTTGTCAGAAAAAAACTTCATCTATTATCTACAGATTTAGGTTAGGTCATTGCTCATTTCCTGTTCATTTCCTGTTCATTTGAGTAGGCTTACAATCAGACGCCCACCTATCTGTAGCTGTGATCTAGAAGATGACAATGAAGAAGAAATTTTGTTAAATAGCATACAGGAATTTTATGACAACGCATTCCCCGACATGGAGAATCGTCACACCATCTCTTGATGTGATCACCTTTACGGTAGCTTAGGAATGATAATCTATCGACGGTATAGATGGTAAGATACTCGTACCTATTTTGAGCTCGAACCACATAATGATTGTTTCAATCCTACTCCTACTAATATTATAAATGCGAAAGATTGTGATTATGTGTGTGTGTGTGTGTGTGTGTGTGTGTGTGTGTGTGTGTGTGTGTGTGTGCGTTTGTTACTCCTTCACGCTAAAACGGCTGGACGGATAGATGAAATTTGGTATGTAGACAGCTGGATGTTTGGAATAACACACAGGCTACGATTTATCCCAATATTCCCACGGGATCGGAATAAAACCCTAAAATTTCAACTCCTGGGATTTGAGAAATTATGGATCCCGGACCTAAAGTATGGAATATGTGGTTTCAGCTAAATATCCTGAGATTGTTATATGTTAACTATGGATTTCCAAGTCCTGGACAAAAGTATCTAAGGGTGCTACCTCTGATTCCGAATCCCTTTCAGAGTTTAGTTTAGTTTTTTAGAGACTTTGTTCAGGACTTTGCAATCTATAACATATCAAACTCTCAGAATATTTCACTGAAATCACATTTTCCATACTTTAGAACGTTAATGAAATCGACAATGTAATTATTGAGAATTCCCGAAATTTCATTTGAACTGCCGGATCTAATAGATTACGCGTGGCCACGGGTAAGGTTCAGAGCTACATATTCCTTCCAGAAAATATTTAACACTACAAAACTAAAAAAAGACACCATAAATTTACCTCCATCTAATTTCCACGAGGGCGTTTTGTCGTAACACTGAAAGAAAACGAGGGAAGAAAAATGAATGATTACAGCAAAAGGGCCATCAGAACGAATGATATACGAGCTTAATCCATGCCCCATCCTAGTTTTATTACTATCGAACGATTGTAAAAACGTATTAGTGGGCGACTCTACTGTGGGGGCTATTCATAGATCGTGATGCCGTGGGAGTCCACCGTTTGACGTATATCGAAGGAATGGAAAATTTCTAATAAAAAGCTAGATATACGGACTCTAATCACGAATAACATGTAACACTTAACTTGTATTTTATAGCCGCATTGTTACTGTTAGAGGCACGTGAAGGCTCTTTCGACTTGAACTTCTAACTAACAATCTGTTACCTGGTTGGATTGAGCGCCTCAATAAAAGTATACTCTTAGCTTATATATTTTCTATTTACAAAAGTAGGTGATTATTCAAGCTTCTGAAAATAAGCAGGCTAAGTACTATTTTACAAGCTTATTTATCTTGCAG
Source organism: Choristoneura fumiferana (assembly GCF_025370935.1). Classification (NCBI taxonomy): domain Eukaryota; kingdom Metazoa; phylum Arthropoda; class Insecta; order Lepidoptera; family Tortricidae; genus Choristoneura; species Choristoneura fumiferana. The sequence continues at coordinate 9,104,722 of NC_133482.1, read as the reverse complement.
TATTTGATAGTTTGTATATATGTAGGTATGTTAAATAAGCAAGTTAATTTCAAATCTTGAAAGTGGGATTTTAGGCACCTCTAGTGATTCAACTAACTTGAATTTTGGTGCGGGTATGTAAATAGAATGGCATGCAAGTAGGTAGGTACATAAAGCAATAAAACCGGCCAAGTGCGAGTCGGACTCGTGCACGAAAGATACCGTACCATTATCTATATACAAAATTAGACATTAGCAAAAAACGGCAAAAAATCATGTTTGTTGTATGGACGGCACACTTAAATAATTTATTCTGTTTTTAGGGGATTACTAATGTATGGGCAAAAACATTTTGCAAAGTATCACATCCCAAAATATTTTACTCAAAATATCATTTGGCAAAAAATCATTTCCTAAAACAACTTATCGCAATTTTACAGTTAGTAATTTTTTTTGGCAAATTATTGTTTCAAAAATAATGATTTAGTCATGTTTCATATTACCAAGTATCATTTAGTCAAATGTATCGTTTGGCATAAAGCAGTTTCAAAAATAATTTATTTCTGTTGCAGTTCGTTTCTATGTGGGACGCAGTTCTAACTTAACCTAACCTAATTTTGGTAGCAGTTGGTTTCTGTGGTTCGTTCGTGTGCGAAGTGTTATTTTGAGCAAACGTTTTTTTCGAATATAATATTAGCCAAAAGAAAACGTTTGCTTAATAAACGTTTGTCATAATAAAACTTGACAATGTAAAATTATTCCAAATGATAATTTTACCAAATGAATAAAATGCGAAATGTTAATATGCTAAAGATTCGTTTGGGAAATGAAACTACTGCGATAAGTTTTTTGGGAAGTGAACTTTGGCGAAAAATATTTTGCCGAAACGGCAGTACATTATCGTTTTCAGTATATTATGTTGTTAAAATCGCAAAAAGCTAGCTATCACGGTTCCTGAAACCTCTACAGCCTGGTGACAGACAGACAAACAGAAGGACAGTGGAGTCTAAGTAATAGGGTCCGGTTTTTACCCTTTCGGTACGGAACCCTAAACATTGAACTTATTAAAATAATACAAAAATATTTTTTTATTTGTTGTCCAAAATACCATCCCTTGCCTTTTACTAACATTGAAGAAAATTAGGTGCCTAATACCTACAATATAATATCTTTGTACCAAATAGGTCAAACAAGGTATCGTAAACCATTTCAAATAAAACGACACAAAAAAGTCCCGTTCCTTTTAATTATGTAGAAGCCTTGGTCACAAGAGCTTTTTATTATCTTAGAGGTAATAACGAGAACACGACGTTACCTATGATGTTGAGAATTTTGGTTCTAAGAATTTTTCTTAAATAAAGGAAAACTTTTTGTTTCTAAATGGCCAAAGGCAAGTGATCCTATCAGCAAATATGTCGAAAAAAACCGTAGTGTTATATTTTTCAAGGTTCCTTACCTAGGCAAAAAGAACGTTAGCAATTTACATTACAATTATATAATAAGTACTCCTTTTAAGAGTGCTTTTCAGAAAATTAAAAATCTTTTTAAGCTTTTTTGTTACGTGAAGACTAAATTTCTTGTTGCTAAATTAAAAAATCAGTGGGACCCTTGTAATAGGTAAAATTTAACATGATCTTTCATATCACGTACAAAAACACCGCGTCCAACGGGACTAAAAAGTTTATAAGTAATTATTTAACTTTGATGATATCAAAGGTTATTAGCCTTTTTTGGACCGAAAAGTCATGGTAAATTACAAACAATATTTCACACAAAAATTCTGAAACATTCAGAGGTGTGAACCCGGGTTCGAACCCACCATTTTCTGCTCAAGAGGTCATTCAATCACTAAGCCATCCCAAATTATGAGTTAATCAAGAAAATTATCCCCATTTCACGCTAATTTGAATACTAGACGAAAATTCAATGAATATCAAACGACGGCAGCATTCATCATACATTAATATGCTAAATGTGGTAGTCCGAAGGCAGTCTATGACACTTGGATCGGCTTTTTATATCCAATAGGATAGGAAACATTACACTTTTTTACTGGCCTCATTACTTAAACTGTGTAAAAATGGAAAAAGGTTTGCCGTGAATGAAATTAAATAATAGTTAGTGTTCCTTTTATCACAAGCTTTTATTTAACCTGTAATGTACATGTTAATCGCCCGTCGTAAATCTAGAAAGTGAAGTTTAATAAAAATGAATTGTACAACGACATCGTAAGTATATACTCTTTTTTATATCCCTTAATTACTTCTGGGTAATTAGTGCTTAACGCATTCATTGCCGCGCGCCAGATTACACCTGCAGAACAGACGCCCATCGGCGTAAGCGGCATCACATGAGGGTCCACCAAGACGCCGATGGGCGTCAACGGCACTGAATGGGTTAAGCAAATAAATTGATGATTATGATAATATTTATGGCCAACTTCCAACCTGAATGTATCAAACATGCTTAAACTTACGATGAAAATGCAGAATCAAGTATTGTCAGCAAAAAAGATCATTTTAAAAACAGTTTAAGCAAAAAGTTGATTTCAGTGACATGGAATCTCTTATGAAATGGCAAAACTTAATGTTAATGAACATTTTCCAAACCAATGCAAGTATAGTCAACAAGAAATACAGTCGGCAATAAAAAATCTTCTATTAAAAATGTTTTTTTTTAACCGAAACTAGTTTCATACCTAATATATATTATATGTTACTGACATTATTTTTATTTTGCTTTCAACTTACTTACGATTAAACTAAACTTTCACCAGCTGCTCTTATAAATGTTCTCACTTATTATCTAAAACTATAGCGAGACAAAAAGCTTTCACTGGAGCAAAAATGAGAAAATTACTAATTTTCATTCTTCTGCAAGAAGCTCCGTCAAACGATCTTTTTACATCGCCTGCCATATTGTTGGAAACTACTTGGGTCTTCTACGACAAACTTAAAATAGATGACGTAATTTTTCAACTTCAGCAACATGTTGTGAAAAATATGAAGCCCGTGCCTAATTTGCTTTGATCATTAATAAAAATACAAAAAACAACGGGTCACATACCTACAACATTAAGGGGCTGTTTCACCACCTATTGATAAATTTTATTTAATGGATAAATATGATGCCGTCTCAGTCTATTCGAACAAAACAAATAGATGATTTATCCAATCAACGGGCTAGGTAATGAAAAAATTGTATTGAAATATGGCAGCTAATCTAAATCACCAGATTTCTATCCATTCCAAGTCATCTTTACGAGTAGAACTAAACAACACTCAACCCGATTTGATTTTAAAACGCGTATTTCTACGTTGTAAATCAAATAACCCATCAAAAAAACATCTAATCATTTGTTATACAGACATAATGTACACGAGATTAAAAGGAAAAGGAACGCCAGTTAGCCCGAGAGTAACGATGGTAACTGAAGAAAGGGCTCATTAAGCCCTCTAGGGTTCCTTGCAAGACCCTTATTAAACGAGACGACGAGAGGTTATATGAGTGCCCTTACGACCTATTCCTCCCTTTGCGGGGAGAACGGGGTCCTGTGCATCCCTCCCGTCTGGCATCCTGCATAACCATGAGCACACTTAAACGTATTGTTTTTGTTTTTTGTTCGCTTGAAACGACTCCGTTACAATTTCCCAGAATGAGATACGAGAATTTAACAATCGTAGGCGCTTGTTACGTAATTTAAAAAGTACACAGGACACTTATGCCAGGACATGAAAACGCGGGCTTCCCTTTCTATCAAAAACTATAACACGCAATGACCACATTGGCCATGGGGAATGTTTAAATGTGTGCGTGTTTTATATTTCTTTGTTTGTTACACTCAGTGTTCAACCGATCGAGATTAAATTTGGTATGAAAATATTTTGAGACCTTGCGAAGGAAATAGGATAATTTTTATCTCGGAAAATTGCTTAGCTCCCGCGGGAATGGGATTCTTTCGAAGACGAGTCGCAGACTAAAACTTATATTATTTTAGATACGAACCGACAGCTGTAAATTTTTTAAGTCCTGTATCAGTTAATTTAGCGCCGATTAAATCTAACAGTATAGTTACTATGTGTATTAAATGGTACGAACGGAACACATTGTAATGTCAATGTAAATTTGTGCTGTACGGTATAGATACTATAACCTACTACTCGTACTTCCTGACGAGAGGTAACAGATAAAGCTAAAGTAAAAGCATCTCCCGTTCTAAGTTCTTTATAGCAATGTACATCCATATCCCCATATTCGTTTCATTTTAAGCTTTGTCAATCAAACGATACGAAAATAAAACACGTTGTTAGAATTTAATATTTAGTCATGTAAATACCGAGGTTTAAGTAAATATGACTATAAAGTTCGTTTTTATTACGAATATAACGAAGTAACATAAAATAAATCCACCTAAACGTAGGCGGTACTGTGAAATTATCAGGGTCTAAAATATTGTTTTCGGAAGCCATAAAGCAAATTTCTTATAGTAATGATAACATTTGCCGAGTT
>NC_133482.1:8754238-8798524 GCF_025370935.1 Choristoneura fumiferana | reverse complement strand
CTCTGTGACACTTGACGGAACAAACGGTTACTGTTCAGTTCAAAGTGCTTTTCTCGTTTCGATTTGCTTGCTGTTTTCATTAGTTATTTCGACCCTTGGCTCTTTTTTCTGGACACCGATCATCTTCGTATAAACATTGACCTTGGATTAGCTTACCGACCGATAACTTCTCACGTAGTCACGTATTTACTTAGTTTACAATGCGTTTGGACAGGGTGTGTTGTGTACCAACTGTGGAAAATCACGTAAGTATTTTTATTACATATGATTTACAAATATTTATTTTAATTGTCCTAATATAAGTCAACACTTCATAATTATAGTGTTTTTACTCCGTAGTTTAGGCATAACATCTGCCTGGAGCGAGATATTATATTGTAGCATCTCCACAATAGAAATTGTCCTAATATGAGTCATCACTTCGTAATATAGTTTTTTACTTCATAATTTAGGCATAACATTTGCCTGAGCAGAGGCGTCTTTAGCTATGGTGCAGGTGTGCGTTGCACACGGGCGCAACGGTCCTAGGGGGCGCCGAGCGCCGCTCGCTACGGAGCCCTATCGGCGCGCGTTGGCCGGCTGCGGCATTTCAATGACCAGTAAAAAAAGCTCCGCTTTGCATACATTGTATAGCCAATGCTGCGTTTTAGCACTTCCAGCGCTTGGGGCGAGATTTTCCGCGCGCCCCTACTTTTGGAATTTTTCTAGAAAGTATAGGCTTTGCTCAATGAGCGAGAAGATAAGGGGGCGCCTGCGCAGCCTAACAGCCCAATCTCGATTTTTTTTTCGAGGTAGAGGGAGAATACTCATGGTACAAGTCAGTCATTATTAAGTAGCAGTCAAGATCACCAATATTTGGAAACATACAAAATGTCATTACAGTGACTCAGTCAAAGCGGTCAATTGTTCGAGACATCATCGTGTACAATATACCGGAGCACGCCGTCGTCAAATACTTTTATAACATTCAAGCCGACATTAGTACCGTAGCAGCCAAAGTATCAAAAGTATGGGACATACAGAAAAAATGACTTTTATTACATACCGTATAGTCCAATTATCTTTTAGCTAGTCATCTTTAATACAGTGACGGTGTTCTATTTTCAGTCTCTTGGTGCAAAATGCACATGTCATTACTTTTTAATTAAATTAAAAACTCTTTTATATTGTAATTATACTGGCCAATTCAAGCATATTTAAAAGGAAATCCGTTAATCCGAAATTCTGACAATGTAAATAAAAATGTGAAAAACAGGCGTCAGGCTTCAAATGAAAGAGACGGACGATCACTGACAAGTTGGTACTCTTTTGGTGATTGTCAAAACGAAAAAGTCGAATCTTATTACGTGTTACCTAATGTTATTTCGCACTCAACTCGAGATTAAACCTTAAACCTTTTAAATAAAGCTCAGTTTTCTAGTGTTCATACTTTGGACATTTATGGTGCTACGCTACAGTGGTGATGTGCGTGCTCCGATTTTATTTGTACACGATGGATGTCCGAGCAATTTGATCGCTTTATTGGGTCAATGTAATGATTATTTGGATGTTTCCAAGTATTTGGTGATCTTAACTGCTAGCACTATTGACTGACTGTATAACTGCCGGCCGGTCCCGACAGCATGCCGACTCGTCTGGGATTTCTCCAGGCGCCTACGGACTAAACCTACCCCTGTGTAGTGTTTTACTACAGAGTGCTCCGTGCTTACAGTATACACTTCGCGTCTGGGTGTGTTTTTGTTTAGAGGAGTTTTGGGTGTGAATGGGGGTGTGTTTTTTGTAAGTGTATTGAGACCCCACACGTTTGGGAGGGGGACCAAGTGGTCGGTCCCCCCCTTCTTAGCGCGTGGGCCCCGGCTCTATAAAGCTCAGCCTTAGAGCCGGGGCCAGCTTGCAGATGTCACGGTTGAAACACGCAAGTGCGCCCGTGACATCAGCATAAAGCAAAGAGGACCATCAACAGGTTTTAGTGGATATGCCTCTCTTCATCCTTCCACTCGGGAAGGTAGAATAGAGGAGAGTCCAACATAACCACCCGCATCGTCCCCACGATGCGATGCGGGGGCATGCGTAAAACATTTCCTGTCGTTAAAAAAAAGGTTAGGTTAGGTACGTTATGCCCGTCCCGCCGTTTGGGTCCCGAGCTGGTACTGGCTGGTAGGCGTGCCAAGTGTTCCGGCGCACCTACAGCGGTGGAGACAGGAGACATAATCTCCTGGAGCCGGGTCCAAAACATCTTTCATCGCATGCGCTGTAAAAACTATTGATGATACAAAAAAAAAGTTTTACTGTATTAAAGAATACGAGTATATCAAGATCTACAAAATACTTCGCGATACCATATGCCCATCTATAGTAGTTATGTCCTTATGTCACTAGAACTACTTTTTTACTTTTTAAAAGTTATGGTAATGTCTCTTTGTCAAAGTGGCCAAACACCTTGCCCCTTATGCCTTTAGTAAAAAAAAAGTGTATAATGCAACATTTATTTGTAGGTGAAGACAACATAATACTTCATAAGTTTCCAAACCCGGAAAAGGATCCAAATAGATTTCGCTCATGGGACCTTTGCTATTGGCGGAAATATACTTGTCCTGGATAATATGTATATTTACAACCACCGTTGTATATGCTGCAACCAGCATTTTGAACCTCACTAATATGAGGACTCAGTAATATTGCAGTGCCAACTCTACATTTAACAGGTAACTTGTGATATATTTTTTTACGTACAAAATTATAGAATCAAAATTTAATTTGTTATAATGTAATTTTTTACACATAAATACAATAAATAAATTCTAATGTATTTAAAAAAAATACTTATTGCTTTGATTTTTAAAGCAAATTAAGACAAGATACAGGTTTTGTTAAAAAAAAACATTGTTGCAAACTTTTTTAGAAAGGTAGCAATTTTATTTTTATTAAAAAAACTGACTGTACAGAGTTATGCGCCCAGTTCATGGGTGCCGGAATCAAGGTGCAAAGGGCTTCACTTGCACACCCTCAGTTGGGAAAGAAAACATGTAGAATAAGATTTTTGTTAAAAATTTCAATTTTAATACAAGCTTTTTGCTGAGTGTACTGGCATTGTTATACTAAATTTCCGTGCCAATTTCAAGTTCATGCCATTAACCGTTGAAGAGTTATTGTACTGTCACAAATTTACATAACTATACCAACTTTCAAGTAAATCCAACAATAAACAAACCGGGCAAGCTAAATAAATGAAAGCTTGTACAAAAATTGTAAGATGCACCTCCCTGAAAGTAATTCTGGGTCCAGTTACCAAGTATATTTATTTCATTCCAGTCCAGCTGAGCTCTGTGACTAAAACTTCTCTCATCGTCTTCTTCTCATCTTCCTTCTTCCTAGGGGTTGTGACGATCATAAAGTTGCTCTATGTTGAAGCGCTACCCAAGTAGGTCGATATTCTGCTTCCTTGTGGAGGCATGACTAAACAAAAACTCCTTTAATTATGTTTTACTAATATTGTACATTTTTAACCTTTCTGACCATGGAACAAATAAATAAAATCTTGTTGGTTCTGTGCTGCTGATTATTAGCATTGATAATGGCATTGTAATCCTACTAATCCTCCTAATATTATAAATGTGAAAGTTTGTGAGTGAGTCAGCGAGTGAGTGAGTGAGTGAGTGAGTTAGTATGTTTGTTACTTTCACGCTGAAACGGCTCGACAGATGTGGATGAAATTTGGCAAAAAGTCAATTTATAACCTGGATTAAACATAGGATACTTTTTATCCCGATATTCCCACGGAATAGGGATAATCTCGAAATAACAACCACTGGGCTTAGAGTCATGAAATTTGGTATGTAGGTAGTTGAACGTCCGGAATAACACATAGGCGACTTTTTGACCAGATATTCCCACGGGATACCTCATCATCCCCAGCCTATATACGTCCCACTGCTGGGCACAGGCCTCCTCTCAGAACAAGAGGGCTTGGGCCATAGTTCCCACGGGCCCAGTGCGGATTGGGAACTTCACACACACCATTGAATTGCTTCGCAGGTTTGTGCAGGTTTCTCACGATGTTTCCTTCACCGCAAAGCTCGTGGTAAATTTCAAATGTAATTCCGCACATATACATTAAGCGATGTACACGCACAAAAGTTCGGCTACCGTAGTAAATCCCGCAAAATAGTTCGTCTACCACTTAATTGAATCTTCTTTACCTTCCTTTTTTTTTTTCTTTTTTCTTTTCTTCTTTCTTAAACTGCCTTAATTCTCAGCGGCATAGTAGCTATTAATTCTTCACATTCTTCTGGAGTCGTTGAAACCAAACTGACAGAATGTTATGTTTTAAAACTGCTTTTAATCTTGATAGAAACTTATGATATTTTATTTAGATAGTCTTCAAAATGTATGACTAGACGAACTCTTTTGCATTGGGGCTCGTATAAGGTTTTGAAGCAAGCTCACCTTATGCAAATTGATGACGTTAATAGACATTTTATATGTTCTAATTGCAGATTAAGGAGTGTTATCCCAGGAATGCAAGCATACAGCTGGGCTCATACTTTTATTGATAATTTATTTGATTCAATGAATGGCAGCTACAAAAATTCAAGAAACAGAAGTGGAAAACCCCTACTCCAAGCACTGAAACCTAATTCACCTCACAAAGACGTGTGGAGACAAGCAAAACCTAAATTAAATTCCATGCAATTTGTGACTTCTGACGGGAAAGCATGTAATGTTCCTTCGATCCAGAACTGGTTACGTACTATAGAGAACATGAAATACCTAAGGGATAAACTATACAGGCTGTCCCAGAAGTACCACGTCACAGTGACACCAGAGGTAGGCCAGCTCAAGAGGAACTTAACCAACCTAACATGACCCCAGTAAAAGTTGCACGGTTTTCGAGTTATTACCGAAATAAAGATTTTTGGGGATACTCTCCTTTGTCTTGACATTTTTAGTACCAGCATCGACTTGGAAAGCTCTTAATATCAGTTTTTTATGTGTATCGAATCGTGAATAGTTACTTCAGAAGTGTAATGTGTTATTTTGTCAGTAACTACCGTAAAATGCTGAAAAAAACTTCATTAATATTGATTTAAGTTGGCTCAAAAACATGAATTTCAACTTTAACCATCTGCCATGAAAAAAAATTACTAGGAACGAAACAAATAAATAGCGTCAATAAATTAGGCATGTTCTGCAGATTCAGAAATGGTATGACACATGTATCTTACCCTTAAGCCCTATCGAACTAACTTAAAACTGGAACTCCGAAAGCAGTCCCTGCTAAGTGGTACAAAAATGCTGTGCACGGCGATGGCTCATCTATTATCTGATACAATTATTTTGCCAAATGCACGAAGGCTAAATATTAATGTTTGTCTCCCTTTTCAAGGCTAGACCGGATCCTAAAGAACCGGATATAACCAAACCAAAAAAAAGTTGGAAAATCCCAGCTTTGTTACTTCAAAGTTTAATATTTCAAAAGCGGCTGAAACGATTTGATAGAACATGTCGTAGAACATCGCTAGAAAACCTGCTTTCAGATAAAAAAACGCATTCAAATCGGTTTAAGCGTTAAGAGCTACAATGGCACAGACAGACAGACTTATAGCACCCCTCTTTTTGCGTCGGGGGTTAAAAGTATTAATTAATAGTCTAACCAACAAAAGTTGCTAAACCCCAATATTGTCACTTCAAAGTTCAATATCTCTAAAACGGCTGAACCAATTTTGATAGAACATCGCTAGAAAATCTGCTTTTAAATAAAAAAACCGCATTCAAATCGATGCACCCGTTTATGAGCTACGGTGCCACAGACAGACAGACAGATAGACAAAATTATAACGACCCTATTATTTTTATTTTATTATAAAATTATAATTCAAATTAATTATATATTGAAAGAAGACCCGTCTATACCAAATATAAGGAACTATATAAAACTAGTATTATATGCACGCCTAGACACAGGTTTTATTGCATGTGAGGAACATAAAAAAGGTATTGTGGAATGGCTATTTGAAACATCATTAATATTTTTTTTATGTAATTGGTGCCGCGATATAAATAAAGTTTTGTGTGGCACTGCAAAAGATGTCAATGTGGAGGACAGCATGCAAACGATGGCGTTAATTGTACGCAAATAAAAGAAGAAGACAGTAACCGTTGTTTTATTATTATTAATAATAAAAGTTATTTATTGTGCTGGAACATATTTGCATGTGGACAGATCTATAGTTTTGAACTAACTTAATACGATTTTCAACATTTATAGCATTTAATTATAGTTCTCATTACTCACAAACAGTTGAAAAACGAAGGAAAGTCAATGAAATGTTATTTCAAAATTATTTACTGACTGATCTGAAACCTGTGTACGTATAGCACAGTACAGGGTAGATGATTATGTTTATTTTATACGGACCGGTCTGAGTGGAGAGCCTTGGGGGAGGCCTATGTCCAGCAGTTTTTCGGCTGACATGATGATGATGATGATGATTTCAACTCCTTAGTTCCGACACTGCATTCTAGATGTCGCTGTAGGTCACGAGAAAGTGACTACTCTATTTCAGTATATGTATAAAGTACTCTGTGACCCTACCTACACTCTTCTCTTAGTCTCACATTGAAAACACTGCCATCTAGCCATTGATACTTGCAACTGCAGACCTTGTCCGTTGCACTATGTATGTTACGTATGTTCATGCGTTGACATATGATTTCGAAAGAATCATATGAGATGGCGCTGCGTGTCGTGGTATTTAAAAATGAATTAAGTAGACAGAATACATAAATGAGTAATAATAAATGGTTTTCGATACTTTATGAAATACATTAATATTAAATAAACAATATTTAATGAAATTATAATAAAACTTCAGAACCAGATGATTAAAAAAACAGTCAATTTTGTTTATACTTTTGCTTTGACATCTCCGTTAAATACTTATTTACTAGCTTGGTGCGTATGATATCCTCTTGCTTTTCTTACCCACCACAGAACCGAGAAGGTATAATTGTTTAGGGTACTTTTTTTTTATTCATAATCATAAAGTGTTACAAAGAAAATTAACAAAAGAAGCGGACAAAAACCATACCTGGTTTATCTGTCGCTACGTCGCTTAATATTATTTCACGTACCCATCCACCCCTCACGTGTAACAATGATATACGTTTTTTTAATGAATGAAATTTAATTTGCCGCTTATATCTCATTATGTCAAGACGCGGGCGCACATGGAAGCGTATAGTAGGTATTTGAGCATTCGTGTGCAGACGCAGACTTGCGGCGCTCAGTGCCTAGTGTTTGATTTTTTTTCAACCAACTAGAGTTTACCCGTGGCTTCGCACGCGTATACTATTCGATCTGGAAGTTATAATTGAACTTCCGGGATTTTCCAAAATTCCCCTGGGAATTCCCAAAATTTATATAGTGATCTTCATTGAGGTTGTGTTAAGAAAAACTGTCCAAAATTTCAAGATCAAGCCCAGCGGTTGAAATTTCAGGATTTTATCCCTATCTCGTGGGAATATCGGGATATAAAGTAGCCTATGTGAGGATATGATGCGGAATATGATTGATAATTTAGATGGCTCTAAACAGTGTGGTGGTTCAATGGTACTTTTTTTTATAAATATCATGGGACACTTGACACCAATTGACCTAGTCTCAAACTAAGCAAATACTACTATGGATACTATAATAGGCAACGGATAAACATACTTATATAGATAAATACATACTTAAATTAGATATTAAAATTCTATTCTTTAATCCAGGTTATAAACTAACTTTTTGACAAATTTTATCCAAATCCGTCCACCCGTTACGGCGTGAAGAAGTAACAAACATACTCACTCATCACAAACTTTCGCATTTATAATACGTAGTAGTAGGATTAGTAAGATAAGATATAGGATATGGTACTTTAATGGTAAAGGGGGTTGTCTGTGTTTTTCTACTTACGAAAAAGGGTCCAGGACAACAAAATAAAATAAAAATATTCTTTATTGATCACCACAAATCAATAGTGGGTTAACATAAAAGAAAAAAAAAGAGTACAGATGGTTTTCTTACTTAAAAGCGATCTCTTCCAGATAGCCATTTAGATATATATTGTAACAACTACAAACCAGCTAAAGCAGAATGTTTGATAGGAGCCTCTATTTTATTCTCTTCAGAAAAATAATCAAAGAAATTCCTGATATTTTCTAAGTTTTGCTTTCCTACTAAATACTACGAATCTACATCTTCGATGAAAATGTAATATTGGTTGGTAGATTATCTCGTAGATGGCCTCTGCTGCTTGAAGGTAGGCTGTCAATACTCGTATTTCGAGTATCGGGCAGTTTTTCTTCTGATGCCTCTTTTGTTGTACGACTACTTCTGAAAGATTAAGTTAAGAGTTAATAGCCAGTTTTAACAAAAGTTTAGAAAAAACACCAAAGAGTGGTTGCGATAATCCAATTAGTCGATTTGTAATATCATTCAAGAATAAAATTATTGTTCCATACATTTTTTGAATCGCGAATATACAATTGATTTGAGAATCAAAATCGACTCAAGCCTAGATTTTTTTATGAATAAAAAAAAACTATAACTGTCACTGTCAGTCATTTATTGAAACAGAGGTTTTATGCCTACAAACAAGAACCACTAACTCGAAAATGCAGACGTATATCTGTACATATTGTAGTAAACTTATGATATGCATGTAGATCAAATTATATATGCGACTGTGCATAATGAGGCATTAAAACAATCGTGAAATATTATTATAAAACTGGCTATCACTAATTTTATAAAACCTCACTCGTGCTTTAATGCCTCTCATTATGTAACAGTCAGATAAATAACTAATTCAGTAAGAGCTACTTACGGCCTCAACAAGAGAGCTAAGAGGTTGTTAGCTGGCGCTTCAGCTAGTAGCCAGATCACTAAAGCCGCTAGACATCCGAAGACTATTACTCCTACTGCTGCGATAAGCTGAAAGAAAAAGCGTCATTTTCTAAGTATTAAATACAATTCCAAATACATTCAACTTAACACAGCCAGCTCATGGTCAATCATCATCATCCCAGCCTATATACGTCCCATTACTGGGCACAGGCCTCCTCTCAGAACAAGAGGGCTTGGGCCGTAGTTCCCACGCGGGCCCAGTGCGGATAGGGAACTTCACACGCACCATTGAATTGCTTCGCAGGTTTGTGCAGGTTTCCTCACGATGTTTTCCTTCACCGCAAAGCTCGTGGTAAATTTCAAATGTAATTCCGCACATGAATTTCGAAAAACTCAAGAGGTGTGAGCCGGGGTTTGAACCCACGACCCTCTGCTTGAGAGGCGATAGGTCAAACCACTAGGCCACCACGGCTGTCATGGTCAATATAGTCTTTTATATTTTTTTTTGCAGAAGGGAAAGTGCGCCTAACCAGATTTTGTCATTGGTGCTTTGGCTTAGTGTACCCACCCATAAACGCTATAGTATGGCATGATGGTGAACTCACCAGCTCGGGGTAGTCGTTGTCCTGGGAGTTCCTTGTGGTGAAGACGTTCCGAGAGATGAGCAGCGAGTGCGTCAGGTACAGACCATAGGACAGCCGGCTCAGCGGCACCCATGGGTACCAGCAGAGGAAGCTTTTCACCAGTGCTGGTGAGAATTTCGTTGCAATTCATTTACTCCATTTTTTTATTCGACTGGATGGCAAACGAGCAAGTGGGTCTCCTGATGGTAAGAGATCACCACCACCCATAGCCACCTGCAATACCAGGGTGATTGCAGATGCGTTGCAAACCTAGAGGCCTAAGATGGGATACCTCAAGTGCCAGTAATTTCACCGGCTGTCTTACTCTCCACGCCGAAACACAACAGTGCAAGCACTGCTGCTTCACGGCAGGATTAGCGAGCAAGATGGTGATAGCAATCCATAAAATAAATGAGAATTAAAAACAGAAATTAACAAGGTTGCTACAATCGGCTTCTTTGCTGCAGAACGGTCTCTCTCAGGTAACTAATACAACGGAAAGAAGAAACAAACCGAATCCGCCTTCTTCCCACATAACATATGAGTATGCATATAAATTTGCTTGTGAGCATTCCTATATGTGTTGCACAGACAGGCGTAGCTGAGAAGTAAAATAAATAGGTATATAAACTACAATATATATTGCAGCAAACTTACGGACATGGCCTAAAGCGCAGCATAAGACTAGCATGGCAACTCCGCAAGTCCAGATGGGTCGGTTGAGGGCGGCGTAGATGGCGCCCTCCAGTCGATGGTACGATCGCCAGATGAAGGTGGTTCCCATCACCATCACAACTAGCATTATCACTAAAGCAGTTATCGAACCGAGGATCGACCATTTCTGGAACAAAAGCAAGACTGTCAAAAACTACATAGTTACTTTTGATCTGTAATTTTTCTTCTCCAGCGCATCAGCGTGTACCGTTGGGCATACGCCTCGTATTGTCTTCTACTCGGCACGATTTCTAGTGAATCTCCCCCAGACCAGGCTAGCTGCTTGCTGACCTTTATGTAATCCGTAAAAATGAAATGTATGCCTGTTTATGCCCCAATGCTTGGCATACACTTCTTAAAATGAAAAGGAATACCTTGGAAATTTTTGGTGAATTTTCTCTATAGGTTTTGATGAAAATTAAGCCAGACATGAAGCCAACGATGAAAGCACCAGCGCGGGTATGGCTCTTGATGTAGGTCAGATGAAAGTGCTCACTGGCCCGTGGGTTTGAAACAAATCTGAAGAGGATAATAACAGAGCAATAAAACATAAGTTTCTGTTAAAAATTACATTTTTACCTGCATTGTCACCCAACAACATATGTCAACCAAATTTCAAGTCAATCCAACTACTGGAAGTGGGCCAAAATGGACTAGTATGATTTGATCCAAAGAACAACAATAAACAGGGCAAGTTTTTTAAAAGCTTGTCAAAACACTACACAACACATTAAAAACTGTAAGTATCGCGCTGATATACTTTTATAGTGCTATTATAATTCACGAATTTCATTTGTAATTGTGCTCCTAGGTGGTATCAATATAAATATCACGACGATCTCGCAATTGGTAGTAACGATTACGATGAAAGTGTAGGGTAATGTGTCTAAGGTTGTGTGTTTTGGGAAATTCATTTTAGTCAGATATTTTTCAATGTTTGGCGCTGTTGATAAATGGTTGAAGTACCTCGAAAGGCACTGAGCGTTCGGTCAAAGCATTCAACTTTATTGCAATAATCACATAATAGGGACGATCGCTAGGTAATTGATTATTCCTTTGTATACATCATTGTGTTGTGATAAAGTTGATTGCTCTGTGAAACAATTTAATTGCAATTATGTAAATTAAATGAACAATGTCAAAGCATTATCTTATAGGAAAATTTAAGAGTTTCTCATGGGTCCGTGGAAATGAATGGAAACAAGTAAGGCAATGACGCATAAAAATGCGCAAATCATTAATAAGTATTGTTGACATTGATGTCTTGTCATTAATAGTCTACAAATAGTACCATTTTATGGTAAATGTGTCTAGTGTTTGACGTGATGCCCAATAGATGACAGCCGCTGCTTTATTATTACAGTATAGGTAGTTATTTCGTCCATGGATGTCTTTTTGATGGGCTCGCTCTCCAATCTTTTCAGGCATTTTTGTGGGCCCTTTTTTTTATTAAAAAACAAGAGACAAACAAACAGGTTGCCCAGATGATATTTGAATTACAGGCGCGTTGTTAACACTTTGATGAAAGAGTAGATTCGTTTTTGAAGATTTGTATAAGAGCGAGCTGTTATGAAAGCAAAAAAGTTCCGCAAGAATCGTACTGTGTTGGACTGCCACTGGTTTACGGCTTGGGTTTACAATCCTTCAAATGTTATCCAAATAAGAATGCACTACTTACTCGTAAGTAAACAGCTGGACAGCAGGCATATCATAGACGTAGTTGATGACGCCTGGCAGAATGATGGCTATGATTGTGATGACCACAGCGCTTGCGCCAGCCAACCGAGGGCAGCGCTTATACAGCCAATACAGCAGCACAGACACGCAGAAACAGTGGAAGTCAGCGGGGATGTACCAGGAGACCACGATACACTGTAGAGGATCCGTAAAAAACATTTATTCCACACAAATCTGCATAAAACAGGTAATAAATAGAAAGTGATGCCTTCCCTACATTTTAGTTTGCAGAGTGCAACATTGAGGAAGGTACTATTATTAATGCTGGCTGGCTATTGAATAAGATGTACGCAAAATGTCATCGCAATCGGTTGAGAAGTTAAAGCGTGAAACTAACTAACAAAGTCAGTCTTACATTATTTATAATATTAGTAAGAATGAATTGTTAACTACTTTAACATGAGCTATAAATAAGTCGTATTATCAAGCATGTGAGCCCGTTTACCTTAAGTAAAGCATGCTGCTCAGATGTTTAATAATCATAAATCACTTACGATGTTTTCACTGTCAATATAATTATTGAGCATCAGTAGACTCAGCCACCAGTTCTTTCGGCACTGGTCAGTATCAGCGGCAATGCCTCGCGGCCACAGGGGCCCGGAACCCGTGTAAGGATACACCGCACAAACGAAGAATACCATCACTGCGAATGCTACCACTAGCCTGTAAATAAAAGCAGGTTATCGGTACATCAAGTGCGAGGAGACGCCTCAGAGGCCACACTCTCCAGGTAGATGTTATTTCTTGAGGACCGAAGTTCAAAGGATGTGAGCTGGAGATTGTGTTTTGCATTCAAATTTTAGAAACTTCGATATTGTGATGTAGAACAGGAGTGACATCACCAGCTATCATAGGTATGGCGTATCAATTCCTTTATTTGGTGACTAGGTAGCGCTAAGATATTGACAGTTCTATATTTAAAGGTTCCTCGTCCTAAAGATGGTGGATGATAATTATAAAACTACTATTGTCCGTTTGGTACTTGATGACCAAGTTTTAAATAATAATAAAATCTATTCTATTATATAATCTATCTCAGCGAGAAAATTTAGCGGCAGA
The DNA here is from genome assembly GCF_025370935.1 of Choristoneura fumiferana. NCBI lineage: Eukaryota > Metazoa > Arthropoda > Insecta > Lepidoptera > Tortricidae > Choristoneura > Choristoneura fumiferana. The sequence continues at coordinate 8,785,498 of NC_133482.1, read as the reverse complement.
GCTGATAATTATGGTGTGGACTAATTGTTTTAGAGGTTTAATTTTTTTTCTAAAAAGAAAACACAAATTTTTATCTTAAGCCAAATTGCAAAGTTTTATAAAAGTCATTAATGTTTATTAAAAAAATTTTTTTTCATTCAAATCATAATTTTGGTGTGGCGTCCAGTATCCGTTGTTCTTGATGAATGTCTATGATAGAACCATAACATCCATTTATTTAACTAAAAATGCATTGTATTTTATTCTTCATTAGTTCAAGTATCTTATAAGAATATATAAATAAATATTAGTACATGAATTTATACTCAAAACTAGGCACTAAAAGTTGTCCATGTGAAATTGGCAATTTTGGTGGTAAATATTGAAGATGTTTTTGTGGTCGAACGAAACGCAATAAGATCAACAAACGTGTGTTAACCTGTGCGTTTAGTTCCGCTCCTGCACTGAGCGATGACACACGAGCCATATCTTGCTGGATCTGTCCGCCAAGCACGTAAGTATCTAATTTTGGTGTGTTAAAATACTTTTTAATGCAATTTTGGTGGTGTATGTAACTAATGACTTAGCAATACTTGTTTTTGTATGAAGTATATGCGAGGCATGTTAAAAGTTTCCTTTTTAAAATATTAAGTTAAATTGGAAGTGAATGATACGGTTTTTTTTTTAATCATTTTTTTATGCACTTTTTCTAATTTTGGTGGATCAATTTTGGTGGTTTTGGTGGTAATTTGAAGCCCATCCACATAATTATAATTTCATTTTTAAGCCTTTTACATTTAAAACTTTGCATTTACAACATTATTGACTCAATGCACTTATTTCAAGTAAAATATAAACACTTAGATACCTACTTTACTATAAAACTAAATTATAAAATATCACTATTTGTAATAATACCTCGTTGAGTTTCTTGCCGGATTCTTCTCAGCAGAGGTTTTTCCAAACCGGTGGTAGGTTTTTTTTGACATTCACAAGTGCTTGTTATAGCCTAAATTGAATAAAGATATTTTGACTTTGACTTTTGACTTTGAAAACTTAATTTATTTTTTTAGAATGGCTAACCGCAAGAAAAAACAATCAAGAGAAGAAGTCCTCGAAAATAATAGTACATTGTGTCTTAAGGGCGATAAACAAGGAATTACGAACGAGAGTCTATTAGAAGCCCGAAGTCGAAGACTGAGCTTTAGTTAGTCGATGTTCGTAATTCTAGTACCGCCCGTGCGACATACAATGTTTTTCATCACATTTGCGAGTAAAATTGTATACAAATAAGTATTTGTAAAAGAAAAACTAATATTTTTTTAAAAATTGCCGATACCGCTGACTACGCTCTTGGCAGCGCCAGCCTCCGCGCCGCCCTCCCCCAGCCTGAGCATGCGCCCGACGTGCTCCTGCACGCCAGCACGACCAGCCAGCACGCCATGCAGTATCACACTCATTTACCGACCTTGGGCTTCATGACAAGAAAATTAGTACCGGCAATGACTCATTTACCGACCACGGGTTTCATGACACGCACATTAAGGTCGAGGGTTTTATTTGGGGGGTTGCAACCATGGTAGCCTGCATGTTACGACACTGTTTAAGAGCAAGTGTGATGAAAATATAATTGCATTATCATCGACTTCGGGCTTCTAATAGACTCTCGTTCGTAATTCCTTATTTACCGCCCTTAAGACACAATGTACTATTTTGTTACTACGAGTTCAACATTGTATTTTCGTAGAGATTTTGGTACAATTAAAACAATTAATAAAACATTTATTTTCTTTTTATATCCAGCAGACAATTTGATCAAGAAAAATATTTTTTTACCTTGAATTAGCACAAGTACATCTAATTTTGGTGTAGATGTGCAATTTTGGTGGCCAATATATCTAATTTTGGTGGGTACAAGCAATTTTGGTGGTAATCAAATTACTAAAATCATAATATCTTCAAAACTACTATGTATAATGAAGGGCCATTACGACACAATATTTATTATGACTTGTAACGTATTGTTGATATATCATTTTGACTCGGACAACAAAAATAAAAAAAGCCACCAAAATTAGGTAAATTTCAAGCTTGTTGAAATTCACCCAACTACTAAATATCTGCGCTTAATTCCTCTACACAAAATACTATTTTTGTCATTGCTAGGGCGTGTGCACTGGGGGTGATTATGATAACATTTATTTTGCTGGTTTATAGAGCTGATTGTTGAGTCTTAAATATGTATGATATTAGCATACATGTTATAAATTTGTCAATCTTTATCCGAAACAAAATAAATGTACGAGTAATCAGATTACTTGCCTGACGTATCTTTTCAACATAAATAGTAAAGGATTCGGGAAATTCTTGAACTTGTTGAAGGATGTCGCTGAAAGGAACCCGGAGAGGAAGAAGAATGTGTCCACAAACAAGTCGTCGTGTAAAACAAATAAACCCATAATCGACATTATATCCTGGAATCAGAACAATTTGTTGCCATTTCCAACTGTACAAAAGCAAAAAAATACAGTTGGATGATCAAAAATTCAATATTATTTATTCTACCTGATCAACTTGTAATCCGTCACTGATGGCTCCAGAATTGAAGATCCCTAACTGATGATCCAGTACAATGAAGCTGATGGTTAAGAATCTGATACCATATAATACTTCGATACCCTCTTTTTTCATTGAGAGCAAGTCCTTTGCATTTGCTTTGAGACAAAACGCTTCGGCAATGTCGTCTTCTAAAAAGATAAGTATAGTGTTAAGCCCTGTTTTGAATTTTAAAGAAAAATGGTGCAAGTTGTATTCCATTTGGAGGTCGTGAAGGGAACGAGTTTGCAGTGGCCAGTCGAGCGCAGCAATGTACTCGTAAGCTACTTGCACGATTTTTCTTGCAGGTCTAAATTGGGCTCTATATTGACTGTTTCACATGTTTTATGACAAGTAGATTCTGTTAAGGTTTTAGGCTGAAAGGTTCGTCTCCAAATAATAGGATGTACAGCAATCATAATAATAACATTGCTCAAAATACAATTGTTAGAGATTGCAAATTTTTGCTTACTCCATGTTTTCGGCTCCGTTTTATCTCTTCTGCTGTTCAAGTACGTGCCCAACAAAGCTGCTGCAGTAAGAATAGCCATAAAAGCACTGTAAAAAAATGATGCATAGTGAATCCCATACAAGCTGTTACGATTTTGTTACAAGCTGTATTATTATATGCGCACTGCAATTACTACTTAAATCAACATAATTTCAGTCACGGTGCTCAGTATTTGTGGGTAATTCTCGCAACGGCATACTGTATTTTGTTCATTACAAGAAAGCAAAGCGCTTTATTTGTCATATCCCCAAACAACAAGGACAACGTGAATAAGTATTTTTTCTTATTGAGCCTATTATAGCATGCCATTGCTGGGCAAAGGTCTTATCCCTCATGTCCTTTATGACTCCCGGCATAACAATATCAGGCCAGTTCTTGGACGTGTATGCACGTCCAAATCGTCCCACCATCTCTTTCTTGAGTAGTTAACCACGAGTAGCTCGTTATAATGAATAGGCTATAATTATATTTGCAGGTGGTAAGACAAGTTGCAAGATTTGCCCGGATTGCTACCACCATCTTGCTCGCTAATCCTGCCGTGAAGCAGCAGTGCTTACACTGTTGTGTTTCGGCGTGGAGAGTAAGACAGCCGGTGAAATTACTGGCACTTGAGGTATCCCATCTTAGGCCTCTAGGCGGTGGTGATCTCTTACCATCAGGAGACCCACTTGCTCGATTGCCATCCAGTCGAATAAAATAAAATTACATTATTTTTTTATTGCCTTTGACAACTTCAATATACCGTAAGGTCGGGGTACTTTGGCCCTGAAGGGTAACTTTGGCCCTTAGAATTAACTGGGTCCTGGTTTTATTTTTGCTTTCAGAATATGGCTCTTTGCCATGTGTTTGGTGTTAATTGATTGATCACATTTTTATGTTTTTGCTTTACGTTTTATTTTACGTTTTTATGTAGTTTTCATGTGGGCCAAAGTAACACTCCAATGGGTCAACCCCAATTTTATGGAACATACTTTTAAATTGACATTTATGTAATTTATTATATTATATTATATTATAATGAATCAATAAATAAACTATAATATAATAAGGCCGGTAGGTAGTCTAAAAAAAATACCGGACACGTATTTTTACTCTTTTCAATTAAACAAAAAAATATGGACATATGGCTGGTTAAAATTTAGTGTGACGTCACGTCACGTACACCTTTTAGTGAAACGTACCGTCACGGGCCCCCCTCCCGAACTTAAAAAAAAATCATGTTTAATATTTTCTGATAATCTAACTGGCAATAAGTGTAAATCTAAATGGCTATAGAGCAGGTAAATACCATTTTTTTATAAGTAATGTTTCTAGTTATAATCTAGTGCGGATAGCTCAAAAGACTCTCGCTGCTAAGCAGAAATGATACCTTACATTTAAATGTACTCGAGCCCATGGACCACTATAATGTGGTCGAAACGTCGAGATAATTATTACTCGTTGTTAGTTTCATAACTCTCGATTGAGGTAGTTATTTTTTTACCCAGGAAGATACCCAATTAATACTTACAAGAATGCCCAAAAGAGACTATCATACGCTCTTGGCTGGTCTTGAATCTGGCAGTCCTCTGTGATCTTGATGCGCGCGCGCATCCCGGCTGAGCTCAGGTGGCTGCGTGCGAGCATGGTTGCCAGCAGGCGTTCCACCGATCCAGGGCCGCATGATGCTGGTACGCACACGCCCCAGGACAGCTCGTTTAGAGGACGCGAGTGGAGAGGACGAGCCTGGGCATATTGATTTTAGTAAATGAAATACTTAGTTTCATTAAATGACAAAGTAGACAGCTAAAAAGATAAAAGAAGATACAGTATTAGTTAGTTGGACACCAATTTGTAAAGATAGAAAGGCGAAATTTGAAAGAAAGAAAAAGGATGTAGCATGAAAGTACGAGAAGAAGAAAATGCGAGAACTGGTATGAATGCATAAACCGATAAAACAGACTCCGATTATGTTGGAGGTAGACAAAGAGAAAAAATGAAGGCTGTTCCTGAACAATTGAGTTTTATCTTTGGCTACATCTGCACCTAAGATCAGGTGACAGAAAGGTCAGTCGCGGGTCAGCTTTATATAAAATACCGGCAAAATGCGAGTTGGAATCGCACATCAAGGGTTCCGTGAGTTTTGGACACATATAATTTATTTTTTCTGATTATTCTTATTGGTGCTGCTATAAGAGCTTAGATACCTTCATAACTAATTTCAAGGTTTTATTGCAACTGAAAGTACCTTGTAGGGTTTTGTCTCTGCGCCAACTTATATGGAAACACCTTTTTTAATGACGGTATCTTTGGATTACGTTGACTTAGGGATTTGATTTTTTCACCCAGGTGTTAGAAAACTTGAGTAAGTATTTGATATTAATAAGATTAATACTTCACGCGTTTCTGAGATAAAGAATCTTGACAGACGGATGGACAGATGGATAACAAAGTGATCATATTAACCGCACAATTGGTACATTATTACCTCTATAAAATCCAGAACAGACCCCTCCGGCCTGATGACATTCTGGTACCGTGGCTTCACAGCATCATCTATTTAATCCAAGTTTTCCCTGCGGTGGGTCCTCAAGAGAATCCCTTATCTGCGGCCCCAGGGTGAGTGTATTTTTTCGTAAAAGTTTCCCAGCTGGTACCGGCTTCCGTAGAGAAGACCTTGAGGCTCTGAGGCTATGGAGTCCCAGTCTGCAGGGTAGGTTTCATTTAAATATTTCATGATAAAACCCGGATAGCTAATTAGCCCTTCCTCTAGTAACGCGACACGGCTACTGCTGCAAAACTACATATACGCGTCACGTAACGAAAGGCAGGAATGAATAGGTAGAGTATTAAAATTCGCATTTACAATAGCAAGTACTAAGACATTCGACTCGCTGCTGTCCCTTTCGTGCCATCGATCATAATTCAATTGAATCCGGTTTTGTACTTAGTATTAGACTACGTAGCCTTACAAAAATGTAACGTAACCTTCGTTTTTACCTTCGAACAGCTGTTGGAATAAAAAATTACAACGACTTCATGATATTTTATCCTGATCCCGTGAAAATATCATGATATTAATTGCCAATGTGTCATTCCAATACCTAATTCAAAGTTTCATCCAAATCCGTTAAGCCGGTTTAGTGTGAAAGAGTAACAAACATACGCACGCTCATACTGACATTTATTATAATACTAGCTTTTGCCCGCGGCTTCGCCCGCGTGGAATTCGGTTATCGCGCGCTGTTCCCTCGGGAACTGCATTTTTCCAGGATAAAAAGTAGCCTATGTCACTCTCTAGCCCATAAACTATCTCTATGCCAAAAATCACGTCGATCCGTCGCTCCGTTTCTACGTGAAAAACGAACAAACATACAAACACACACACTTCCGCATTTATAATATTAGTATGGCTTTATCGTCATCATCATCAGCCGGGAATTACGTCCACAAATAAACTTTATTTATCAATATCTTACCCCAAAAAGTATAAAGCGTGGTTTAAAGAAAAAGATTGTTTTTACAATAGTTAATTTTAAATAATAAAAAAAAAATTTTGAGGACATTTATTTATTTATTTGTGATATACATTAAGTTACTGGTGGTCTAATAAAAATCTTTATACATAACTACATCTTAATTTATTATAATAACATTCTTGAAAACTGAAGTGATATCTACACTATAACTTATTTTACTATAACTTACAAGACAATGGTGCAAACTACAATAGCTATGATATAATAATAATTTAAAATTAGTCAGGAATTGTAACAGTTATTACATTGCATTTTATATTTACAGTTTAACTCTCTAAGGCCGTCTTGCAAGAAAAAATAAATCTAGATTTAGTAGTTAACCTGACTTAAGCTTGACAGTTCCATACATTTTGACAATACTAATGAGCTTAACGCTATCGAGAATTTATGTGTTTCCAGCAAGTCCTCCATAATTCATAAAGCTTTTAAGCTATTTAACAAAATTTGCCTTTATGTGTCATTTTGGCATTTTGTATTTACCAGAAAGGCAAAACATAATTTAGCTATGGCTATAACAGGTTGTATTTTTTATGTATAAGGGCCTTTACACATCGCGTGTTTTAAACGCGCCATCGACACGGGTTTGTATCAATACAAACGTAATACGCACGCGTGTTGTACGGCTGCTCTATAGAAATAAAATAAAAAACGCGGTATCTATAGGCTAAAGGATTCTTATTTTCCTTAGCATTAAATTATGGGACTCCTTCTATGGAATAAAATATAAATAAAAATATTCAGTTGTTCAAAAACAACTGTGAGCAGTCATGCTAAAATTGTTCCTTTGGACAGAAATCCCTTTATCTTTATGAGCTTTTGAAATGTAGTTGAACATGGAATGGTTATTTAATGTAGCCGATGTCAAAAAAGTACCGCGGCTCGGCGTAAACCATCTCTGATCCAAATCATCGATCCGTCGCTCCGTTTACATGAAAGACGGACAAACATACAAACACAAAACACACACACTTTCGCATTTATTATACTAATAATGTTTAATTTAAGTTAGCACCCTGCGGTCAGATTTGCCTAATACCGTATGGAATGAAGTAGGTAGAGTATTAAAGATTTTCATTTACAATAGCTAGTCAAGAGCAGTCGAGCTCGCGTGCTGTCCCTTCGTGCCATCGATCATCAACCAATCCCAATCCCTCTAGTGTTGTACTTAGTATTAGACTACGTAGCCTTACAAAAATGTAACGTAACCTTCGTTTTTACCTTCGAACAGCTGTTGGAACAAAATACAAACAAACACAATTATTTATATTTATAAAATAAAGATCTTAATTGCCAATGTGTCATTCCAATACCTAATTCAAAGTTTCATCCAAATCCGTTAAGCCGGTTTAGTGTGAAAGAGTAACAAACATACGCACGCTCATACTGACATTTATTATAATTTTCGCTTTGCCCGCGGCTTCGCCCGCGTGGAATTCGGTTATTTTAAATTTCTCGGGAACTGCATTTTTTTAAAGTAGCCTATGTCAATCTCTTTAACCTAACTCATGCCAAAAATCGTCGATCCGTCGCTGAATTATGAAATGTGATAAACTTTAACACAGAACTTTAAAAAGTAATCGTCATCATAAGCCGGGAGACGTCCACTGAACAAAGGCCTACCCTTTATTTTATCAATATGTAAGCTAACGGTATAAGATTTGGTACTTAAAGAAGTTTAAATAGTTAATTTTAAGGGTAAAAGCTACAAACGAGAATATTTTTTTATTTAAGTGTTTATTACACTTTCAGTGTCTAATAAAAATTTTTACATAACTACATCTTAATTTATTATAATAACATTCTTGAAAACTGAAGTGATATCTACACTATAACTTATTTTACTATAACTTACAAGACAATGGTGCAAACTACAATAGCTATGATATAATAATAATTTAAAATTAGTCAGGAATTGTAACAGTTATTACATTGCATTTTATATTTACAGTTTAACTCTCTAAGGCCGTCTTGCAAGAAAAAATAAATCTAGATTTAGTAGTTAACCTGACTTAAGCTTGACAGTTCCATACATTTTGACAATACTAAACTGAGCTTAACGCTAACTCGAGATTTATGTGTTTCCAGCAAGTAGCCATAATTCATAAACGCTTAAGTTAAGCTTATGTTAACAAAATTTGCCTTTATGTGTCATTTTGATTAAAAATTCACAAGAAAGGCAAAAATAATTTAGCTAAGGTATAAAGGTGAATATTTTTTGTGTATAAAATGCACTCAACACGGTGTTTTAAGAACCTATTATCGATACAAACGACACGCGTGTTGTCGTAATGCTCAAAAATAAATAAAAAAGGGTATGTAGATCCCTAAATTCATATTTTTTTTAAGTATTAAAATTTTGCAACTTATCTTTACGGAACCTAAAATATAAACAAAAATATTCAAGTTGTTTCAAAATCAACCTCAGGTCAGTGCATCAGATGGTTCGCTAAGTTTGACAGAGTAGCCCTATATATCTTTATCAGCATTATTTAAATTGTAGTAAAATTACTTTATATAGAGCTAACAATCAGTATTAATTAATCTAAAAATTAAGAGTTGTTAATAATGTTTCCATAAATGTACGCCGACGTACAAAAAGTACCGCGGCAAAGGCGTAAGTTTCATCTTGACTCCAAACCATCAACGAAAAACCTTTACATTTTCTTCTAATATATTTAAAATAAAACATAATTCAAGACATTGTCTTACAATATTTACTTCAGAGCCTTACTTCACTTTTCTACTTCCTATATTATATTTTTTTGTTATAACAATTACTAACTAATTGCTTAATAAATACATATTATTTCAGGACGTTCTGTCTACTCAAAGATATTTTAAGTCAGACAAAAATCTAGCTACAAAATAATAAACGTAAATTTCCACAAAATTAAATATACATAAAATGTGACGATACAAACTCTTTATTGTACAAAATAAGCAAACAAACACAATTGACAAACATTACATAACATAAAGACTTAATGTAAGAAGTACATTGGGTGCCCAAAACACCAGATAATAATCTAAAAGTAGGAAAGAAAGATAATTTCGTCGGATATAAGTAGGTACTTAGTTTTTGTTCAAATTTTCGTCAGCACAGAATTTCAGAAGGTAGATAATTTTTCTTTAATAATTGTCTGGAATTGGGATTTTCTCTAAAGTTACTCTAGTTAATAATGGGTTAACCTAACCACATTCAAAAACGTCAATAAATGCGACTGAATTATGAAATGTGATAAAATCTTTCTGAATTCTGCGTATCTCAGTTTGGGATTTTAAGTGCGGTTACTAAGCCACAACGACTATCAATATGTATTACATATATTATTACCCGTTGGAATTTCAAAATTTGCCAGGGTATTAAATAATATTGCAACGGATAACTCACGTCTTAAATCGAGTAGCTCGGCATGTTTCGGGCTAATTCGTAGTTTTTTTTGCCAGGGTTATAATTATAATGCTATTATTCTGTCTGTGTATTTCTATTAAAGCAAATTTTGTAGAACTCTGCACGTGTATTACGCGGACGTTGATCGAATAAAAAAAAACAAAAAGATGAAAAATTTCTACCAATTACATTTAAATTGATTGATAAGAGAATCAATTTATTTCTACTAAAAATTTAGATTGTTGAATATAAATTAGAAAGCGTTATTTTTTAACAGGCACCATTTCTTAATTTTTTACCAAAATCAAATATCTCTAACCCAAATTGAGAACATTACAAACTAAATTGCATTTAAAATGTAAAATAATTTATAAATAATTCGGTAATATTATTTTAAAAAAGTTACCTAAAATATGAAATACTATAAAATTACTTATTTTTTAGTTAAAAATATTTATTTTAAATATATTACTCTATATGATTAGCGTTTTCTTATGTACAATCTTTGGAACGCGTTACATAGAACACACTGACTAGTTTTTCACTCTTTAGAGATTTCTTTTATAAATAATGTAAATATTTATAAGCGTATATCTCTACAATCCTATAAAACTTAATTATAATAATTTGTGTAGAATTAGACATGTATTTTTAACAATGTTATTAGAAAACCTTACAGTAATACATGCAGCAAGTTGAAATAGTACTTATTGACTAAATAAATGTAAAATTTTTGAAGAAAATGTATGTACCGAAGATTATGTTTTTTCATATTAAATATTTTTAATACGAATATTTTGATGATTGATTGTTTCAAGTCACTGCAATCATAATACGAGTCTACGAGTGCGCAATATTTCATATGTTTTATTTCTAAAAGGGAGGTGCATCTTCATTTTTTTGCATTTTTATTTTGATCAAATAGGTTTAAATTTAAACTTAACAATTTTATATAAATTAAGTGATCTAAAAATTTTACGAAAGCAATTTTTCAAGTTAATTCATAAACATTTAATACCTGGATTTCACATAAAAAAACTCTAAACGTTGTATTCGTGAATGATTTTGAGATCTTAGCAGCTCCTATTTTTTGTTTTTTGTTTTTTTTTTGTTTTATTGATATTTTTATCACTATGTTATAAATTACTAGACAAAATTATCCAATTATTTGAGTTTAATGACTAGAAAGAAATTAATACTCTTAATAAACCTATTACCACCTGTTTAACCTTTTGAACATTACATAACCTTAATAAAACAAGGTTCTGTAATGTTCAAAAGAATAAACACTATGCATTTTTTTCTGCACTTCCACGCGGACGGAGACAGAGAGATATTATAATTATGTGTTTACGAGTGATGTGATTTCAAAAATACTGGTACCTTACAAAGTAAAAAAAGCCTTCTTCGAGCTAAATGAAACATATTTTAAATTAAGAGAGAGTGTGTGTGTAATTAATATCTACAATTGACTAGTATTTTTGACTAAACAATTATTTGTAAAGAGATCAAACCATAACCTAAGTGACTAAAATGACTAGAGTTTGTATAAGTTGACTAGTTATTTTTTGACTAATAAAAATATTTACAAGTATCTTTGGAAATATCCGGACTAGAAAGAAAAACTTCTTCGTAAAATTTATCGAAATGACTAGATATACTTAATTTAAACGCTAAACAATAAAGACTAGATGACACCGAGATCTTAAAAGGTTTATTATTTAACACAGTAAAATACTTCTTTCCCTTAACGTTAATATATATTGTCTGTTTAGAAAAAATAATGAGATCTCAAATCGACTAGAAAACAAAAAGTTCGAGATCTGACTATGACACTATATCTTTCTTCGTTTTGACTGAAATGTGACTGACTAGATTACGTTTGTTTTTGACTACAAAAATAATAATTACTAATTTTATCCTTTGTAATACTTATCGAAATGCTTGGTTGTTAGTTATTATTATTATTTAAAATTTACTTTATAGTTGCGACTGGTACTTACTAAATTCTAAGAACTTTATGATTAATATTTAAATTGTTATTATTATTTTCCAGGAGCTGCTAAGTTATCAAGAAGCATAAGTGAGCTTTTTGCCGTTTACAATTACTGCTAAGTTATATACTAACTAAATTTAGAGAAAATTACAAACTGAAATTAAAATAGTTTGCCATGCCGCAGGGGCCTTTTGTAGGATTATTATAGTTTTAGTTTATTTATTGTAATGTACTTACTGTCTTAATTTAAAGTTTTTCTATGTAATGAAACAAGTTTTGCCCTAGTTTTGCAAATGGACTTGATTCAATTCCCATGAACGATAGGCAATGAAAAAATTATTAGATTGTACCTTGCGAGCGGTGCATCTAAAAATATGCTTCACCTCGATCGATTGTCGAACGGTCACCGGCGCTTTGGAAGCGATCGAAATTTATTGTCATTCTTAAGAGTTGTGTGTATGCGTTCTGTTAGGTTGCTCTAATGAGGGTAGGTTGGATTGTGATTTAAGTACTTTTATGTAAGGGTTAGTATTGTTCGAGTGACGTGCTAAATGGTAACTTATTAATTTTTTAGACAATATTGTTAAATTTTACTCCGCATATTAATTGCAGTGACTCTGTTAAAAGTGGTTTAAGGTACAGAAGTATGATATTTTATAGATAGCATAGAATATGTAGTTAGATTAAAATTTAAATACAAACTATTTGTTAATTATAAGTTATTAAATTAGATTAATAAATACTACGAGATATGTATAAGTTCACGTGAATTGTTTGACATTTCTACGTGATATTCGATTTGGAATGTGGCTGTAGGAGATCTTGAATATTTACAACTATGTACTTATAGAACCTATCAGTTATAATAAAATGACTATAATCACACCAATCTACTATGTACATTCATATGATGAGAAACCTACTATTATTAAGTACCTATATAATAATAATTCTACCCAGAAAACTAGTAACATTCTAAATGGCTAAACTAAGAACTAATTAAAAAGACGAACTGTTCGTGAATGTACTTTAGTTTCATTTAATTTACAGAGATAATTTGACTGGTTATAAAGACGATCGCTCAACTACACAAATCATTTAAAAATGTGAAATAACGTTTTGACGAGTTAAAATTCTGGTAAATATATATGGTGATTTTTAATGTCATTTTTATCTACTGAAAGATGTCAGCTCGCTACAGATGATGCGTCTGTTCAGATGCATTCAATTGAATAATCTGAATAGGTAGCTTAGCTATCTCCTGCTTATAAAGTATTGCATGTTTTCGCAGTGCCGAGCATAATTTTGAAAAACGGCCGCGCATTGCAAGCATCGTCAGTGGAATCCTTAAGAAGCGCCAAATTGTTTCAACACTTTGCATCGATGAGCCACCATCTTAAACAACGGGATCATACCTTACGAGAAGTACATCTGCGCGTTATCATGTACGTACGGCGTTGTGTATGGATACAGGTTGTTAGATGCATACATAGGAAACCGCGGCACCGGCCGCAGCACTCGACGTCAGCCGTCTCCGCTGCCCCCTCCCTCGTCCTCCGAACCCGTGACGTCCAAGCTTCGAGAATCTTCGGACGAGCACGAAGATGCACAGCGTGCGCGCACTCCATCCCACCCAAAGTCTTGCTGCGGTGGGGGAATCTTGCTCCAGAAATTATTGAAGTTGCTATCACGGGGTTCCTGCTGAAAAGAAATTGCTGTATCACACAATATCGTCCAAGCCCTACAATGAATTTTAGAGAGAACATCACCATAAAAAAGTCAAAGTTAAAGTGATTTATTTGTAAACATATGAGAGAGAGAGAGAGAGAGATACATTTATTTACACATATTCGATACACATAAAAATACATTAGATGGAAAAAATAAAAATAACATCGAATAGTATAAAGTGGACCAGCATAGTGTTACAGCAAGCCGCAACGCTGTTTTTCAGTGGGACCCATTTAAAATGTATGTATGTATAGCTCATATCAACCGTAGAACGTCCCCTGTTGGACATAGGCCGCCCCATAGACCTCCAGTTCCTTCGGTCGGAAGCGGCCTGCATCCACCGTGAACTCGCGGCTTTAACCAAGTCACCAGTCCATCTCTTTGGTGGACGTTTTACGCTGCGCTTGCGCCGCGATATATAAATAGTTAAGTAGTTTAATTTTTAGTTACCTACTGTTTAATATATTGCTCTTTTGGTAAACATCAACTGTAGTTGCGATTTAGGATTTCATTTCAGCGAAGTTAGCTAGATTTCATGCGTAGTACTAACCGGTTGATAGCTCGGTAGTTCCGCATGCACTTGCTTAAACGCCGAGGGCTCTTTCTCCTCTGGTTGCTCGTGGGCCAACAGATGCTTCCTCAGATACGCCTGCCGTCTGAAGAGCTTGCCACACCGTTGGCACGGGAAACGACCTGGCTCTGACGCTGGAGGTTCACGACGTTTGGCAGTTCCTGGCACGCGTGGCTTGTGCCAGCGCCGGTGTGATGCCAGGTTGGCTGGGCAGTTGAATACCTGTGACCATAGAAAAACACTTATTAAGAATACCCTCTAAAAATATTAGGAATCACTTATTGCATTGCATTTTTAAACGACTTTGAAAAAGAAAAAGGTTATATTTTATGTTCCACTGCATACATGTATTATCAGGTAAAACATGTGCAGAAAAAAATCGCAAGTTGAAGAAAAAAAAAGTTGAGAATAGTTTTGTGCGAGTATTATTGTATTGGAATATGTTATACAGCCATAGATGATACAGACGATCATGGCTACGCCCCTGTCACATAGTTAAGAGTAAATAGGCAGGTAAAGGTTTTTTTCGTTTAGGTTTTTTTATATTTTGTATTTTTTTATTGTATAATTGTTTTTTTTTTTTAGTATTAGGTATTGATTTATTTTGGTAAACCATTATAAAGCTTAATGTACAATTCGGCCGTGCTATAGATATCAGTAGTTCTGATTTCAGCCAAGATCAAAATTGGACTTAATACTGATATCCGTTGTCGAGTGGCCGAGTGGTTAGACCTATGGCCTCTCAAGCAGAGGATCGTGGGTTCAAACCCCGACTCGCACCTCTGAGTTTTTCGAAATTCATGTGCGGAATTACATTTGAAATTTACCACGAGCTTGACGGTGAAGGAAAACATCGTGAGGAAACCTGCACAAACCTGCGAAGCAATTCAATGGTGTCTGTGAATTTCCCAATCCGCCCTGGGCCCGCGGGAAGCCCTCTCATTCTGAGGGGAGGCCTGTGCCCTGCAGTGGGACGAATAAAGGCTAGGATGATGGCTGATATCCGTTAAATCAGATTTTGCCAAAAATAAAAACATACACTGCTGATATTGACCGCAGGGAGGAATTAAATATAAAATTGGCTAAAAAAACGAGACATAAAGAGCAACCTCTAACTAAATAGCAAAACAATTTGCCACTTATGAAACCTCCCCTCGCAATACATAAATAGACTATGAATGGAAATTAAATTGCGTCCCTATCGTTGGGATGTTCATATCGATGTTCTTCGGTCACGCATCACGGAACGTATCAATTAGTGAGAAGAGAATAAACATTTCTAGCACGAGCGGGTAATGTTTCCCATGGAAATATGCCAAGTGTTTCAATGGAACCCCATGCCACCTGTGCCACATGTTGTACTAAAAAATGTAAGAACTCGGAAGCAGCACATGCGAGTTTGAACTTTGGAATGCTTTGGCAATGTTGAAAATAGAAAGGGATTCATGTAGCGTTATGCATTTGTTTTCGAATGTGGGTGAGATAATATTTTGTTCCCACACTAAAAACATCTGAAGCGCGTTTCTAGTTGAGATAAAATTGATACGTTGATTAAATAACTATGATGTCATTGAGTTATTGTTTGAAAAAGGGGTGGATGGACGGACAAATTAATGTTTAATTGCTGTTAGATAATAGAGGAAAAAAATTATAAGTGTTAACAACAAACTGATAGTGTATTTTCAAAAACCTTTATATAAACGCGCAGTTTACGTATTTCATAAACAATATAATGTATTATATCTATAGTTTTTGAATGTCCTGTAACTTTAATGCTATTCTATAATTACTGTCATTGTTATAATAAAGGAAAATTACCGTTTCTTAATCTTCTTAATTTCTTATAAATAAATACGGAATAGTTTTTATACGAGTATAAGTTGTGTGGAGAATATCTACAGGCTGATTCGGGCGACGGGAGCAGGACTTGCTCTACTGGATTCAGTTAAGGCTACCATATCGTACCAGTAACAGTATTAGTGAGATTAACGTTTTTTTTTAATGTTGCAAACAGTATCAATTTGTTTACCTAGTGGTAGTGGGTGGACTTACAAACTTTGGCATTTATAATATTAGTGGGGTAATAAAAAACTCCCACATTTTTAAGTCTGTTTTTTACATTACGTCTAAACCGCTGAATCAACTTAGATGAAATTCGGTATAAATTTAGGTAGTTTGAGTCCCGTCCTGAGAAAGGACATAGGATAGTTTTTATCTTGAAAAATTGCATATTTCCCGCGGGATACCGAATTTTATCTTAATCGGTCCAGCGATTAAGATGAAATTCGGTATACAGATAGTTTGAGTCCCGGGAAAGGACAAAAGATAGTTTTTATCCCGGAAAATTACATAGTTACATAGCGATAACTGAATTACACGCAGACGGCGTCGTGGGTAACCGGTGGTAGATTTTTTTTGACATTCATAAGTGCTTGTTATAGCCTAAATTGAATAAAGATATTTTGACTTTTACTTTGAACGGCTTGTCTTAAATATTGATATCTTACCTTATCACACTCGGGACAGCGGTATTCAATGTGCACGATTCTCGAGCAGCGATGCTGCGCGAGAGCAAAGGCGTCCGTGTAGAGCCTCCGACAGAGACGGCAGAGGTATCGGCCCAGTCGGTTGTCTATGCTAGCAATCAAAGCCTTGGCTTCCTCTGTCACTTCTACGACGTTGAACGCTGGGTCTATGTCCCCCTGGAAAAAGTTATTTATGTAAATGATGGGAGCCATACGTCCAATATCGAACTCTACTATCAGAAATATTAATCCTATTGGTATTATACAAAAGTATATTTATGACATTTTTTGTTTTTAGTTGAAGAACGTCGGTTTGTTTTGAGTTTTTTGTATTGTTTGTGTGCATGTTTTCGAGTGGGTTGTGTTCAGTGTTGTATAATTAATTGATAGCATACTTGGTACGGACTTCTATTATAGGTGTTTCTTTGTAAAGGTTATGACGATAAATTACACATATGATAAGTAGAGATGGTTTCCATGACTCATAAAGTTTCCTTTGATTAGCAATTTAATTTTTACAGTTCAACTTCGTTTTTGCAGGTGTTTCATTTATTAACCTTTTGAACCTTTTATTGCACCTTAAAGCTGTTTTAACTACCTCTATAACATTAACAATCATAGTAATCAATATAAACGCCACTGTAGAGTTATACGCCATTAATTTTTATTTTATAGCGTCAAAATTAACCGTTTGACTTTATCACAATTCAGAGAATTAGTAATGCCTTGGAAGTATTGAAACAACGATTTATTCTGCACTTAATGTCGCGCGACCCACCCTCGTAGCGTTGCGAGTTGGACTTAAAGCTGTTATTAGCACATAAACATAGCACAATATGCGATTTCTGGCCCCGCTTAATTATCTGGGCGATAAGGGACGGCTGCGTCCCGCTAATACCACGGTAAGAATAGCTAATTGATAGTTCCTGACCAACTTCATCGACTGTCTTCACAAGCTACTATTTTGAAGCATTTTTAACTGTCATTGCAACCGCAAAAGACAGAAACGGTAATTTTATGTACAGGAAGACAAAATTTAATATTTTACGGTACCAACACATACAAGATTTGTTAGGTTTGAAGTTATATATAGCAGGAACAATGATATGAAGTTTAACTGGAATGGCTATTTTCTCTAAATTGTAGGACTTTGATACTTAAATTATTTAAGTTATGACAGTATACTCTAAGAAAAGATATTGTTAATTTTACGTTCTTGTTACGGGATACGCCCAGGTTACTTGGTTTTACTTGGTTACTGGAAAAAACATAGGTAGGTTCTGTAACGTGATAGAGGGTTTTGTTTACCTTACGAACAACTAAAGTTTCATCTTCAGCCAAGTCTCTAATGATAGTGCCAGATACTGGTGATGTTTTATCTTCATCGAAAATCAGTCTTCGAACAGCTTTACTTTTCTTCATAGATGGAGTAGGCTTTCCAGATTTTTTCGGTCGTTCCTCAACATCTTTCACTTCAACAACGTCCGGTGAACTTCTTTCACTTTTAGTTGGTGTTTCATTTTCAAGCGGTAAACAAGTTTTAAGCTCTTCAAAAAATTGTTTGGTAAATTTGAGTCTTTTCGCCTCCGGACTGTCGCTATCGTTTGAGGTCTCGTCGTCAGCTTTTCTTTTTTCTGATTTAATGTCAGTTTCATCTTTGGTGTCGTTATCTTCGAAGTGTCTGAATATTTTTGGTGATTTCGGATGTTTGGTGTTGTCTGGAGATTTTCTTTTCTGAGGCGGTGGTGGGGTGCAAGGTGGTGTAATAGGTGTGGTGGACTTGAGGGATAAGTCAAGAGGGACGAGTGGTTCATTGTAATAAGCTAAGTATTGTTGAAGAAGTGTGGGATGCTGATGAGGAATGAGGTCGTGCAGGTAGTTACTGGATATCCTAACCGGTGGAGCAGCATATTGTTGGTAAAACCTCGAAGTCGATAGCCGATGAAAATTGGGCAACGTAGTTTCCATGATATTTAGAATAAGCTTTGTAAACAGTAAATGTTCGCCGCCTCCATTTATGTTTGTCTGTAACAAAAGACAATCTTTTGTCACAAAGTTGTCGCTTTTATAATAAAGTAAAGTGCATTATTATTGTAAGTAACGAGGGTTCGAAGAAAGAAGACGCAGGCGGAGCGCTGATTCAATGATACTACAACTGTGATTGTGCTAAAGTTTTTCCGTGAGGTTTTTCTTTTACCACAAAACAGAGCAATCAATTGAACAAAGACTACAGGGGAACTCTCTGGACAGTATTTTTACAAAATCAAAGCACGTAAGGAACATAATCGCGTATAAGTTGAAATATTTCCGTAACGAAAGTTAAAAATAATATTTCGTAAGTTGTAATATGCGATTTACTCGTAGACTGAACACAAATAACCTTAGTGAATACACATGATTGGGATTTATTTTATAATTGTTGAAGATAAAAAATCAAATTTGCCTAGGCTTATAAATTAAATCTCTAAATTGTTAAATGACATAAACCATAACTGCCAAACCCATACGCAACATTTAAAAATCACCCGCAAATTCCCTGTTAGGTAGACAACAAAGCCAGCTTTGCTTGCTATTTACCCCTAAGCTAGGGTAAATAGTTTACCCACGCCATTTAATTACCACCGCCGAGATCGCTCCCACGCTACGATTGTGGAAACTTCGAATGTCATAGAGGCCTGATTGCTGCAATCATACTAAGAATTTTACGATAATGCTGTAGAGTTCAAAATGCTCGTGCTGAATTCTGTCGTTTACGCCATTGATGATTTCCTAAATGGATTCTGCAGGGCGACCCCATCGTGTTGTAATGAAAATAGTATGAATTTTTATGAGACAAGATTTTAGGTGCTTGCGAAATTTATTAGGTGAAGTGTTGGGGGTGTTGGCTTATAAAATGGAAATGTATTTTAAGGGTTAAATATTGTGGTAGGAAGAAACAATAAAAGATTAATACTGAGAGCGTTGCTGGCTCTTGGTGCCAATATAACGCGTGGTCCCGTGTGTTTGATAAAAAAAATATGTGTACACGTTCATCGATTCTATTTAGAGGAATTCGAAACAATCCCATTTCTCGTAGGTATTTGAAACTTCGTAACACAATATCTCAAAAAAATCCTGAGAAATGATTTATTGACCATTCACTGAGCATTTATATTTGACCAGGTCAAAAGTGATAACAAAAATTCTCACTCGTGTTATCTACTTTATCTCAAGTATGTATAATTTTTGTATTATGTTTATGGCAATCCTACTAATATCCCACTATCCCACTAACATCCCACTAATCCCACTTATATGCGAAAGTTTGTAAGTCTGTTCGTTTGTTTGTTTGTTACTTCATCACGTCCAAACCAATAAAACGGTTTAGATGAAATTCAGTCGTATACCTTTACTTGCTCGAATTTGATTTGCCCGAATTTCACTTGCCATACCAACGTTTGCCATAAAATATATAGAACAGTGCTGTTTTCAGGTTTTTTTTAATGTCATCTTATAGAATGCAGTAGGTCAGGTTAGATTAGTTTAATATCAACTCAACTATATATTATGGTATAATGACATTCGGGCAAACGATAAGAGAACCGAAATTCAGTATACAGATATTTTGAGTCCCGGAAAAAAACATAGGATAGTTTTCATTCTGGAAAATTGCATAGTACCCGCGGGATAGCGATAAACTCGAAATACTGCGCGGACGGAGTCGGAAGTAACGGCTAAATAGTAAGAAATAAAATTCATAAAATTAATGATTTTCTAGTTCAAGTGGGCGGTTGCTTGGATATTAGACGAGGCGGAGTCAATTTCGGTAGGTATAATTACGGGCCAAAAGGTCGTACTTCCGAAATAAAGAGCTAAGTAGGCGTTCCTTTGGTATTAATTAAGTTAGGTACTAAAATTGTAAGTATCTTCCAGGTAATAAGTGACTAGGTAATGTAAAGCTTTGTTTTTTGTTTTAATATATTTATGTATAAAATAAGAATGAGATTGGTTAGAATTTTCATATTTTGAGATAGTTTTAGGTTGGTGGTACTACGAGGAATAAGGGATTATATTGATACTCACTTGTTTCTTATGTAAATTATTGTACATTCAAAAATTTTCAATTCTTACCTCTTTCATTCAAGTTTTTGTAAAAAAATACTTATGATAAAAAGTTTTTTGTCTTTAAGTACTTGTTTTGTCGTCCAACTTACATATACGTACAAAGTTTAAAATCGGTGCCTTTAGCCGATTATATACCATGCAACTCTTTGAACACCACAATTTAGTTACTGCAGTATAGAAAACAGAGGTAAATAAGAAGAAAAACTATTCCAGACTATATCGGCCTTATCACTTCGGGTCGCTCTCTTCCAGACAATATGTCTAAAGAAAAAAAATAAACAAAATAATGCTATCTAACACAATCATAAGAAGTGTTTATGAATGTGGAACAGAAACAGCAAAACCAGTAGGTAACATCAGCGACATTTTATCAAAACATCTACCATTTAAAACACCACTCAATCACTTTCACCTAATACCAAATAACCCGATAACCGCTATAAAATTCAACTCGTCTCGTATTACTTAATCACACCCCATACACCACGATGTTACCTACACTTATAAATATTAAATTGAATCGTACTTAAAGTAATATTTACTAGAGCTTGTAGACTGCAATTATAAGAAACGGAGCGTTCAAAGTGTTAAATTAGGGTGTGCATATATAAGCTGGCGATTGAATCACTTTATTATAATTATGGACTGATTAGTTGTGAAAATTTAACGACTTTCAAGCAGAAATGGTTTTTAGATTGAGTCAGTGTAAACGTAAATGTTGGGAATTTCATCGTCATAATATCAGCCGTATAGACGGCCACTGGTTGGATATACAATAATATCAGCCGTATAGACGGCCACTGGTTGGACATACAGTAATATCAGCCGAATAGACGGCCACTGGTTGGACATACAATAATATCAGCCGTATAGACGGCCACTGGTTGGACATACAATAATATCAGCCGTATAGACGGCCACTGGTTGGACATACAATAATATCGGCCACTGGTTGGACCGAATAGACGGCCACTGGTTGGACATACAATAATATCAGCCGTATAGACGGCCACTGGTTGGACATACAGTAATATCAGCCGAATAGACGGCCACTGGTTGGACATACAATAATATCAGCCGTATAGACGGCCACTGGTTGGACATACAATAATATCAGCAGAATAGACGGCCACTGGTTGGACATACAATAATATCAGCCGTATAGACGGCCACTGGTTGGACATACAATAATATCAGCCGTATAGACGGCCACTGGTTAGACATATAATAAGGCCTTCCATAGACCTCCAGTTGCTTCGGTTGGAAGCGTCCTCCGCTTGCGAAGTGGTACCGCTCGGCTCTTAGAGACATCTTACTGTACTGTATTGCATATAGTTTTTTTTATCAAAATCATCACTGTGCACTATCATTGAAATTATCATTTAACAGAAGTTTACAGGATTTTTCATAAAAGAGAAATAAGAAAAATATATTAATGTACCTACAAAATAAAAATTATAAATAAAAAAATCGCCCCAGATCGCTGCCTATGGGTAGCGTGCCCAGAAGGCTGGCAGCAGTGTTTTTCTTGATTTGCGTTAATTTCAACAGATGGTTCAGTTCATTTATAGAAACTATAGGTACAGTAATTAACTTTTTAGCTAAAAAGAAAAAATATATAATTTTCGTATATGCTTAATATAATTCTGGGGCCCTAGTGAAAAAGGGGTTAATTCTGCAGAAGTTGAACAGCTGATTTCGACTTAAATCCCTTTACACATAAAATAGAAAATAGCTATGTAATTTCTGTAGACTTAACCCCTTTTTCACTAGGGTCCCAAAATTTAGCTCAGTAAAGGTCAAATTGTAAACATTTCATTAGTAAATATTGACGTGACACAAGAGAGACATCAAAATATCTCTTAAACCTTCTTTTGTTAAATGTGACCGAATAATTAATAATAAAAAAATACGAATTGAAAATACTTTAATGAAAGCCTTTACAAAAATACATAAATAGGTAAACAATATTTAAGCTAAGTTACTGCGTATCATTTTAATTCATAATTATTTTTCAAACAGTAAGAGTGATGTCACTTATATCTTGGAAAGCAACTTCATTTAATCTATTCAATTTTCCCTTAAAGTTAACGAAAATCAAAAATAACACGGTGTATTGGTACGGTTAAGTTTTAACCGACATACCTGTAATGGGTACCTACTGCTACTCCTCCTGAAATCCACTTAAATGGAAAAACTTTAGCTTGTCCGAGTAACCTAATCGCCTAGGTTGTTGGATGCTGCACGTAACTGAATATTCCCAAAGATGCGGCCAGCTTCGAACTTTGGCCGACGAAGAAGCACCACAAGTGATGTGGAAGCTATAGACTATGTTACTTTTAACAAGTTAAAAAGTGCCTAGATGAATTAGTTTTTAGGGTTCCGGAGCCAAAATGGCGAAAACGGAACCCTTATAGTTTCGCCATGTCTGTCTGTCTGTCTGCCTGTCCGTCCGTCCGCGGCTTTTCTCAGGGACTATCAATGCAAGAAAGCTGTAATTTTGCACGGATATATGTGTAGACTATGCCGACAAAATGGTACAATTAAAAATTAAAAAAAAAAACTTCGGGTACCTCCCATAGACGTATGTGTACAGTGGGAGTGATTTTTTTTGCTCATCCAACCCTATAGTGTGGGGTATCGTGGATAGGTTTTTTAATTAATTGGTAAGTGACCTATTGCTGCAGTAAAAATAATTCCGGCAAAATTGTGATGTAAAAAATGTTTCAAGTCTCCATTGACATAATTTGTCAGTAATTTCACTATTTAAATGTTATAAACAGCAAAGAGTATAATATAAAGTATACAACACAAGAAAATGACTTTATTGTACAACATAATAGTAAGCCATACAGAAAACAGATACGAGATTACAAGAAAATTACAAGGTAAGCAATAGGCAGCCTTATATATTTCAGACAACCTATAAGCATGTTAAACATATTATAGGTATATCACAAAAATAATGATTAAGGCTCAAATCGGGCTTGTTGTGGGATGCTATTTCACTTATGCCATTGAGTAGGTATAGGTATGGCCATGGTACAAGTAGGTATAGGTATGATCACTATCATACATCAAGAAGTTTAGCTCTATAAGTAATTGAAAGTGCAGACTTTTTCATAGATTTTACTACGAATTGAATTCATCCTAGCAACAATTCGTAGCCAGGTCAAATTATTATTTTTAATCAATAACATTACAATGACAGAATAAGAATAAATGTAGGATAAATCCATATCAAAAAATCGTATTTTTTTATCTAATAACTGGCAAACGAGCATGAGGATCACCTGATGGTAAGCGATCACCGCCACCCATGGACATCTACAGTATTATTAGGACTGCGGATGCAATGCTGCTACAACGAAATTATTTTTGATCACGGCTTAAAAGTCTCTAGGCATAATGTTTAAAGCATTATTTTAATTTAAAAATTGCTTTCACGTATAACAAAAAAATATTTTAGGTGTCTGTTTGAAAGCATTTTGAAATTCTTAGCACTTACATAATATAATAATAATATTACAAAAAGTAGGTAGGTAGCGGAGAAAAACAAGCCAAGGCCAACAAGGTATTAAAATATTTTTAATTGCGAAAAGATAAGTTTACTTGTTTCCATTGAATTACGAGCCAGGATTATCCGTTTCACGTAACCAAATAAAAATTGTATACACAAACTTCTAAACATAAAAAAAACGATTAAGATTTAGTAATTAATCCTGTCAACTAATCACGTCTGCCCATAGGGATGTCAAAGAACGCCGATCTGCCCGCGTAAGGGCGTTACTATGACGAACTGACTCACCTGTAGCAGCTCCTCGCTGACTCAGCCTGCGACACCCCTGCTGCACTTTTAAGAAAAAAAAACAAATTTGAATTTTGTAGCTGGCTAGTAAGAATTTAAATGAAAAAGATTTTTTTTTTTCTGTTATAAGTACGGCTGTAGTTGCCAGTGAAACTTTAAAAGTTATTTTTAAGTTAGTTTTGTCGTGTTGGTAGTAGTTTTTGCTAGGGGTGCGCGGTCCGCTCTGTAGGGCGGTCGGGAGTGAACTGGCAATGCAGGGTGTGCGCCCTGGCTCGTGCCATGCCGGCTGTCTCAACCCTCGTAAAGGGTGTTTAAGAATACAAAAAGGTGCATGTTTTTTTTTAGTACTCGATTACGCTTGAGTGACAATTGTTATTGTTATTTAGCGACTTGATTTTATATTTTTGCACGACAGGATGAGATTATTAGATTCGTTTGAAATTTTAAGTTTTTAAGGTTCCATAAACAAAGGGTCCAAATAGGTCCCAATTGCTATCACTCACTTGTCTATCTGTCCATCCGTTTGTCACACAGGTTAACAGTTACAGTTCAACAGTTGGAGTTACAGTCTCAAAGTTTAACAGTATAAACTAGGGTTGTAATGGAACTTCGCCTCCGCCTCCGTTACTGCGGAAGTTCCGCAAGAAATCGTATCTTTGCCTCCGCCTCCGCCTCCACATTTTTTTTTGCGGAGTTTATAACGGAGCTTATTTCTCGTTTGACGACGACTTGTTAGATCATTTTCACATAAATCGTTATTGCCTAGTAGCAAAATTTCCATTCGCGTTTTTTCCCAATATGTTTTTTTACTGAAGCTTATTTTCAAAGTAGCGTTTTTCCCCAATCAGAGTCGACACAGACACAGTGTCGATTTCTGTGTCGATTCTGTAAAAATAAGCTTCATTAAAAAAGTATATTGGGAAGAAAAGCATTTGAGAAAAAACGCGAATGGAAATTTGGCTACTAGGAGGATATAACGATTTTGGGGAAAGATATTCTAACCCGTTTTGTACAAAATAATTGGTTATTTAAGTCACCCGATAAAGCCGAAAAAAAGTGTGATTGGGCAGTTTTTTTTTAATTTTTTTAGAGATTTTTCAGTTGAATAAACCATGAACTACTATTTTTTCCATATCCACTTTCACCTTCGCATCCGCTTCTGTTAACCTCCGCATCGGCCTCCGCCACCGCTAAAAAGGCCTCCGTTACAACCCTAGTATAAACATCTAGTTGACCTAAAGCAACTTTCTACCAATTTCCTCACATTTTATTAGTTTTATTTAGTAGGTACCAGTGCTCTGCTAACATTATGTATATATCCGGACGTTTAAAGCATACCATATTTTGACATTTCTAAAAATTTATACGGAAACCACGGTGCGTGAGTTCGGATTCCATTTGGCCGATTTTTAGACTCTTTCTCTCTCTCGATAATAGAGGCAAAATCAATAGCCACATAAATAGACAAAGTTTTGTTATGTCATTAGTCAAAAAAAAAACAAATATAAATCTAATGTAAACAATCTCTCTATAAAAGTTTGTTATTCTCATGGGGAATAGAGTTATAACAAATCGATCTACATATTTATTAATTATTGTAAAATGTAACCTCCTGTATTACCTCCCACCGAACCGCAAGCCGAATACAAACGCGTGTAACAAGAGCCCCCATGAGCTACAAGTGTTAACTACATTTTTTCAAACTACCCACTTCCACCTTAGCCTTATTAAAGAACCTTATCACACCAACACCGTGTTCTCACTACGTTGCAACTGTAGTACTTCACTTAAAGCGACAGGGTACTGAACGCTCGCACACTTCAGACTGATAAAAGATAGAGCCCGCATCTTATGTTAATGTTAGTCACTTGTTTTTGTGCTCCGTCCCTCTTTTTCGTTACCTGTTAAAAAGGGATTAGGTAAAAGCTTGAATAGTAATGAACTTGTACAAATTCAAGGTTTTGGGTGTTATTTAATTAATTGAATGCTTTGGTATTTTTGCGATATGCGCGGAAGTGGTTAGGAGCGAGTCGTTAGTTACGATAAATTTGAATGAAGTTATAATTACCTAACCGATATTAATAAAATGTACCGATATTATTAAAATAAGATCACTTTAAAAGTTAAGTTCAAAGTCGTTGAAATAAAAAACAAACTTTGCAAAATTAAATATTCATAAAATACTTACATGAAAATCTCCTTCTTTTATGTAATCGGTTAAGTAAAACGCTCTCAGAGTCCTTGCTATGGCAACATTTCCGCACAGATAAAATGAAGAGATCAATCACTAAAATAAAACAGAATCTGTTTCGTAAACGGAGAGGTAAGAGTTCTTTTAAGTATGTACTTTATATTAAATTGTTAAAATTATAAAAGTTTGATGGGGTTATCACAAACAGGGCATATGTACCAAACTTAACTTAGTAGATACCTGAGTAAAAACTTGTATCTTTATTCACCAGCTTTCATTTAACTTCACCTCGTAGGTATTTCAGTTTTTACTTTAAATCTTGCAAGTTAATTTTAATCCAACTTACAATGATTAGATTAAATTGAAATTTCAACTCAATGCACAGTCAGTAAAAAAGCTTGAATAAAAAATAAATATTTCGTATCCCTCCTAAGAGATATAACAAAACGAAATTTCCAACACCAAATAAAATCAAAATTAATTCTAGGAATCTGTCCAGAGAACTTTTACACAACTCGGTTAAGAGAGACAGATATTGGGCGGTTCTAGGGCGGAACCGCCCTTTTCCCGCCCAGCGGACGCCCCGCCCATCCGCCCAGCATCATAGAATAATTGGAAGTAATTTCATTATCTTCACATATTGAATTAGCGTAGCGCTTGCATTTCATTTGTGCTATTGTTTGAAAGTTTCGGTTCTGATTGTCTATTGTTTTTCAATCGAATGTCAGGGAAGCTGTATGTGTAGAAATGGAATAATGAACTTGGACTAGAAATAAGATAAGACGTCACAATAGATATAGAAAAAAGTTACGCCAAAAAAAAACTTTAATAAAAATAAAATCTCGTTATCTTTTCAATTTATTCAGAACCCCATTGCGCGAGTTTAAGTTCGAATTGGCCGTTTTTTTTGTAGGTACCTAAGTATAAGTTCAAATTAAAAGCATATTTTTTATTAAGATTGTTTTTTTTGGAATCTTTTTCTATTTTTATTTCAATTCCAAATTTTTTGTTACTTTTACGGTCATACCGTAAAACCTGTATCGAAAATACGAACTGAAATATAGATGTACAGATATATAGATGTATAGATGTAGATGTATAGTTGTACAGTTTGTATTTTTGATATAGCATATTTCTTATTTCTGCTAATGCATTAAAAAATGGAAAAAAATATGCTAATTTTTGAATACCTCGGAAACGATAAACTTATATTATGTACAGTACAATCACCAATTTGATTCTGGGCTCTTTATAGAACCTATCATACTCAATATTTTTGAACTATTCTACCTATAATAATGCTTATCGAATAGCATAAGCGTTTAAATTACAAGATTCTATGGTGGCTTAGGAAACAAATTGGTTATCTCTATGTGTCATCCCACTAATATTATAAATACAAAAATTTGTAAGTCTGTTTTGTTTGTTTGTTACTTAATCACGCGTAAACAGCAGGAGTTTGATAAAAAATAGCACATAGGTAGACCATAGGATACTTTATCCCGGTGAAACGTTCCTGTGGGATACAATTGAGTTAAACATACATGTTTGCTAATATTTTTTTCCGCGGAACCGCGGGTAAAAGCTGCTGATTTAAATTTTTTTTAACTCTTTTCCGCATACCACTTTTTATTATTTAATTTCTGGAAAGCATTGTGACACTGTCAGGGCCCTCGACCCTAAGTACTTAGTCAAATCCTCGCACGTCCGGCGCTTGCGCATACGTTGACCCGACCTACCTGAGAAAGCCACAGCGTGGCAAAACCAGTACTCCAAAGGCTAGAATTAAAATGAAAATAAAGCATTAACTCCAAAATTTAATTCTGATTCTTTATTTTTCTTATTGGAAGACTTTTTACTGCAAAGATTTTCCATTGATATGAACCAAATTAACGGCAGAGTTTGTTAATTATTAATTAAAAATTAGGTAAAGATTTTTATATAAATATAAATATTTATAAAGATAATTATGATTATAGGTTTGTTTAAGATAAGGTTTCCCAGTTTACAATGATTATTAATAGTTAAACAGCCTTTTTAACCTATTTTAATAGTTTCTAATTATTCACGATTATTTACATTAAATTATTATTTTTTAAATAATAATATGTTTCTACCCATTGGACAAAAGACCGAAATCCCGAGTAAAGTTCCTTCTCAGTAATGTTCTGATATTCTAACTAAATCATTTGACTAGTTGAATATAAAAAAAATGTATGTTCCGAAGTATTAAATCGTAAATCACTCATTTCTCGTTAATTCTGTGGCGTTTAGTATGAGGTTTTGTACATGAGAGAGAGAGAGAGAGAGAGAGAGAGAGAGAGAGAGAGAGAGAGAGAGAGAGAGAGAAATATATTAGATGGAAAGAATAAAAAAAAAATATAAAGTGCAAGCCGCAACGCTGTTTTTTAGTAGAGTCACGTTGCAAAAGTTTTAACACTATAATAACCAATACAAAAATTCAAGTCATAATATATGAAACCACTGTGGCAAGCTACACTGTCCAGCGGAACTCAGAAGCCCCACTCGCGCACGCGCGCCGGAAGACTCCTGCGCAGGCCCGGTGTCACTTACCAAGTAATTAGAGTACTTGCGTATCGATTACTCTGTACCGGAGCGGATATTGAATAAGGATAGGAACATATAGTTAATCGAACTTTAGTTTTGGTTTGGGAAAAATCGCCGTGGTTAGGTACATTAAGCCAAGGGAGGGGGGGAGTTTGATCTATTAGCTTCTCAAGCAGATGATTGTGGGTCAAGCCCGGGTCCCACCTCTATGTTTGTGGAATTATTGTGCTTCAAAATAAATAGATTTTGTATACACCTTCATACAGAAAATATACTAGATAACCTTGAAGAGTCCTAGGTCCTAGGTAGGAGATACTGCCTCATCTGCACTTTTCATCAGGTGAGATAGGGGTCAATCACGGGTTAGTTTTCTGTTAAAATATCCCACTTACTCATAATAATAATAAAAGCAATAACAGTCTTTATTGTACGATTATGGTAAACTAACACGTTGGTAAAGTTGAAACGTCTGAGTCGCACATAATCTGCTCGATACAATAGCAGACACAAAATGAATACAGGCATTAATTTCGTATCAAATAAAATAGTAACCTACCTAAAGTACCTATTTAGTCGCCAGAATTAGGCTGAAAGATTGCTTGGTCAGGTCAAGTAGGTGTAAAGATAATAATTAATTACGACTCATAATAATTATCTCATTTAAATTAAATTCAAAATACTCCTTTATATTACTACTGCTAAGTATTTACTACTACTTCTGTAGTTTGTTGCCTAAACAGGTGCCATCCTCAAAATAATCATAACTATTAATTTACAGTAAATTATAATAGGGCTTAGATTTCTATTAGCCTTCAGGTACGTCATCCTTGGCTCGGAAAGGCGGTAATTTGACGGCATTGAGCTGTTTGTTAGCAATTTATAGCCCATTGTGTTCTTCCGTATCTTATACCTACAGTGTGACGTATAATTAGTGACATCAAGTCAATTTGTACTGCGCAATCGATGTCCATTATATAAGACATAACAGAAGAGATTCTTATCATTTTTTTAGGGTTCCGTAGTCGGTCGGTCCGT
Organism: Choristoneura fumiferana; assembly: GCF_025370935.1. NCBI lineage: Eukaryota > Metazoa > Arthropoda > Insecta > Lepidoptera > Tortricidae > Choristoneura > Choristoneura fumiferana. The sequence goes on along the minus strand of NC_133482.1, from coordinate 8,754,975 downwards.
CCGTAGTGTCTGTAGCTTAGTGACTGTTACTGCTAGAAAACTGTAATTTTGCATGAATTAATGTGAAGCCGTGGTGGCCTAGTGGTTTGACCTATCGCCTCTCAAACAGAGGGTCGTGGGTTCAAACCCCGGCTCGCACCTCTGAGTTATTCGAAATTCATGTGCGGAATTACATTTGAAATTTACCACGAGCTTTGCGGTGAAGGTAAACATCGTGAGGAAACCTGCACAAACCTGCGAAGCAATTCAATGGTGCGTGTGAAGTTCCCAATCCGCACTGGGCCCGCGTGGGAACTATGGCCCAAGCCCTCTTATTCTGAGAGGAGGCCTGTGCCCAGCAGTGGGACGTATATAGGCTGGGATGATAATGTGAACCACGCTGACAAAGTGGTATATATAAATTGAACCGACTACAAAAAACCATGAAAATAATTTTCTACCAGTCTTAAGTCGGTGCCTCAGCACGAGCCAGCAGGAGTGGGCCTATAGACGCCTACCTAACCTACGCACTACATATTGGGCTTCAATCACTCCTGCTGGCTCGTACTGAGGCACCGACTTCAGACTGGTAGAAAAATATTTTCATGGTTTTTTTTATAGTCGGTTAAATTTTTTGTCATAAGATTTTTTTTCACCCTTTTTAATGTAAATAATCTAAGATACAATAGTTTCATGTCGACTGCTCGTCACCTTTTACATAAGATTGCTTTTTCCGATGCAGAGGCTTTCTTTATTGA
>NC_133482.1:8722927-8754024 GCF_025370935.1 Choristoneura fumiferana | reverse complement strand
GGAGGTCGTCTGTTGCTTTACGTCCGTAGGAATAACCCCCGATACCCTACACGTGACCTCCGGGTGGTGCTAAAAGAGCAACAAACCTGGCAGCTGCACTGTTCCTTCCGAATCTCGCAGCGCACACTGGTAATAATAAAGGCGAATATGAATAATGCGATGAGAGGCGCTCCAAAGTGCCCATTGACAAAAGATGTCGGACCTTCAGTCCGCATCTGCCAACTTAATATAGAAGGCATAAGCCGATCTAAATCAGACTGCCTAGCTAAAATTATTAATAATTTGGACATTGACGTAGTGTTACTACAGGAGACACATGCTGCAGATGAGATACAACTTGGCCGCAGAGGAACCCTCGCTGGCTACAACTTAATAGCAGCTACATACCACGCCCAGTATGGCACAGCAACGTACGTCCACCACTCTATCGCCCAGTCCGCTGTTATCATCTCCAATAGTATCGATCCAGGAAACATTGCCGTAACTTCAATCGAGATAGGCGAAACTAAGATATGTAATATCTACAAACCACCGAAAAGCCCATGGCCAAAGCCTGCAATAACAGAGCTCCAGCATCCAGCCGTGTATATGGGAGACTTTAACAGTCATCACGCCTCTTGGGGCTACAGGGATATCGATGAGAACGGCAGAGTCATTGTGGAATGGGCGGATAAGACAAATGCATTCCTGGTCCACGACAACAAGACAAGAGGCTCTTTTAAGTCTGCTCGATGGGGCCGAAGCTACAACCCGGACCTGGTCTTTACCTCTAGGGATCCAGATGGCTTCCCGGTTCCTGTAAAGAAGGTCATACTTGGTGATTTTCCGAACAGCCAGCACCGACCCATCCTCTTGGAAATTGGATTAAAGATCCCTTTGGTTCAGTCCTACCCGGGCCCACGATGGAATTTCCAAAAAGCTGATTGGAAACAGTACGGAAAAAGACTGGATGAAAGAATCAGATGGATAGAACCCTTGCCAAAGAATTACGATCGTTTTAAGGAGCTAATCATCTCGACAGCAAAACAATGTATACCGCGAGGTTACAGGAAGCAGTACGTCCCATGTTGGAACGGCGAGACGGAGGAGCTTTGGGAGTCATTTCAGAAGACTGGTGATAGAAAAACGGCCCATCAACTTATAAGGTCTCTAGATGAGTCCCGAAAAGAAAAATGGGAACGAACAGTCGGAAAAATGAACTTTACGCATTCGAGCCGTAAAGCATGGCACCTTTTGAGGAGACTGACTTCTGGCCAGATGCCCCAACATGGTCAGCCAAAAGTTAGCCCAAACGCCATAGGAAATCGAATGGTGGAACTATCGAAGGCACCAAGTCACAAGCTCCACACCCGTGAGGTTCGCAGGAGGCTAAAACTGGAAAAGTTGCAAGCTGTCCCGGATGACAAATATAGCGGCCCTATCACTGTGTCCGAAATTAAAGCTGCAATTACACACATTAACGTGAACAAGGCTTGTGGGGGAGGATGGTATTTTCCCTGAATTTATAAAGCACTGTGGCCCGAGGACTCAGTCATGGCTGACAGTGTTTATACAAAGATAATACAACTTGGAAAGATCCCACCCAAAATGAAGGCATCAAAAGTGATTGCTGTTCTTAAGCCAGAAAAGCCCGAAGATAGGGCAGACAGCTACCGCCCAATAGCTCTGCTCAGTGTCCTGTATAAACTGCTGGAACGCTTGATCTATAATCGCATATCGGGTGCAATCCTATCGAAACTCCCGCAGGACCAGGCTGGGTTCAGACCGAAACGAAATTGCTGCGATCAGGTACTTGCACTCACAACACACATTGAGGCTGGATTCCAGTCCGGAGCAAAGTCCTCAGCGGTTTTATTGACCTGACTGCCGCATATGACACTGTTTGGCGCCAGGGACTGCTGTATAAGCTCTTAAGTGCTGTCCCATGTCTGAGGATATTTAGAGTGATAGAAGATGCTTTAACAAATAGACCATTCCAAGTCCATCTGGGCTGCCAGTCTAGTAAGGTAAGAATCTTGAACAATGGCTTGCCCCAGGGTTCTGTGCTTGCCCCCCTGCTATTCAACCTCTATATCCACGATCTACCAGCTACAGCCTCGCGAAAGTTCGGATATGCTGATGATCTTGCCCTGGTGATTCAAGATAAAACCATGGAAGCAACGGAAACTACTTTAGAGAGGGATCTGGAGGTACGAGTATTTCCAGCGCTGGCGGCTATGCCCTAATGCTAATAAAACAGAGGTCTGCTGTTTCCACCTTTCAAACAGACTGGCGAATAAGCAACTGAAGGTGAGGTTTAGAGGCGCGACCCTACGTCATAACTTCTGCCCAAAATACTTAGGTGTGACTCTCGATAGAAGCTTGACGTATAAGAACCACCTTGACAAGCTATCGGGCAAACTAAAGACTAGGAACAACATAGTTCAGAAGTTAACTGGAACATCCTGGGGTGCCAGCGCCGCTTGTCTAAAGACTACTGCTATGGCCCTCGTCTACTCAACGGCAGAATACTGTGCACCCGTATGGATGAACAGCGCACACGTGGCAAGAGTGGACGTTGAACTCAATCACACCATGAGAATCATCTCCGGCTGCATCTTGCCTACACCTACGTACTGGCTCCCGGCTCTCAGCAACATTGCACCGCCAGACATACGCAGGCAGAAATGCCTGGCGCGCGAGCTTACAAAAGTCTCAGAAAATGGTCTGCTTCCTATCCACGTGGACCTGAATAGACTATGCAGCAGTCGACTCAAATCCCGGAACCCGCCGGCTAAATCCTTCCACACGCGCGACACCACATGGAGGGACAACGATGCTTGGATGAAGGAATGGTTATCACATCGGGATGGTGCAAGCAGTTCCATTTTTCAACTTGTCACCCGGGAGAGGCCCAAAGGGTTTAGTGAAAGCCGACAGACGTGGTGCAGACTTAATCGCCTCAGAACCAAATTCGGTAACTGCGCATACCTCTGGCACAAGTGGGGATGGTGTGAGTCGGCAGCGTGCGAGTGTGGGGATCCGAAACAAACCATACACCACATTGTATTCGAGTGCCCCATCACTAAATACGACGGACCGGCTGAGGACTTTGAACACCTAACAAGTGATGCGAAGTTGTATCTTCTGCGTAATTGTAATTTTTAATTTAAGTTATAATATCAATTGCATGAGATATTTTTTTTTGAAAAATGTATTAACCAGTGTGTAATCGCCATACGATAAATAAATAAGCCGAATAGACGGCCACTGGTTGGACATACAATAATATCAGCCGTATAGACGGCCACTGGTTGGACATACAATAATATCAGCCGAATAGACGGCCACTGGTTGGACATACAATAATATCAGCCGTATAGACGGCCACTGGTTGGACATACAATAATATCAGCCGTATAGACGGCCACTGGTTAGACATATAATAAGGCCTTCCATAGACCTCCAGTTGCTTCGGTTGGAAGCGTCCTCCGCTTGCGAAGTGGTACCGCTCGGCTCTTAGAGACATCTTACTGTACTGTATTGCATATAGTTTTTTTTATCAAAATCATCACTGTGCACTATCATTGAAATTATCATTTAACAGAAGTTTACAGGATTTTTCATAAAAGAGAAATAAGAAAAATATATTAATGTACCTACAAAATAAAAATTATAAATAAAAAAATCGCCCCAGATCGCTGCCTATGGGTAGCGTGCCCAGAAGGCTGGCAGCAGTGTTTTTCTTGATTTGCGTTAATTTCAACAGATGGTTCAGTTCATTTATAGAAACTATAGGTACAGTAATTAACTTTTTAGCTAAAAAGAAAAAATATATAATTTTCGTATATGCTTAATATAATTCTGGGGCCCTAGTGAAAAAGGGGTTAATTCTGCAGAAGTTGAACAGCTGATTTCGACTTAAATCCCTTTACACATAAAATAGAAAATAGCTATGTAATTTCTGTAGACTTAACCCCTTTTTCACTAGGGTCCCAAAATTTAGCTCAGTAAAGGTCAAATTGTAAACATTTCATTAGTAAATATTGACGTGACACAAGAGAGACATCAAAATATCTCTTAAACCTTCTTTTGTTAAATGTGACCGAATAATTAATAATAAAAAAAATACGAATTGAAAATACTTTAATGAAAGGCTTTACAAAAATACATAAATAGGTAAACAATATTTAAGCTAAGTTACTGCGTATCATTTTAATTCATAATTATTTTTCAAACAGTAAGAGTGATGTCACTTATATCTTGGAAAGCAACTTCATTTAATCTATTCAATTTTCCCTTAAAGTTAACGAAAATCAAAAATAACACGGTGTATTGGTACGGTTAAGTTTTAACCGACATACCTGTAATGGGTACCTACTGCTACTCCTCCTGAAATCCACTTAAATGGAAAAACTTTAGCTTGTCCGAGTAACCTAATCGCCTAGGTTGTTGGATGCTGCACGTAACTGAATATTCCCAAAGATGCGGCCGGCTTCGAACTTTGGCCGACGAAGAAGCACCACAAGTGATGTGGAAGCTATAGACTATGTTACTTTTAACAAGTTAAAAAGTGCCTAGATGAATTAGTTTTTAGGGTTCCGGAGCCAAAATGGCGAAAACGGAACCCTTATAGTTTCGCCATGTCTGTCTGTCTGTCTGCCTGTCCGTCCGTCCGCGGCTTTTCTCAGGGACTATCAATGCAAGAAAGCTGTAATTTTGCACGGATATATGTGTAGACTATGCCGACAAAATGGTACAATTAAAAATTAAAAAAAAATTTTTCGGGTACCTCCCATAGACGTATGTACAGTGGGAGTGATTTTTTTTGCTCATCCAACCCTATAGTGTGGGGTATCGTGGATAGGTTTTTTAATTAATTGGTAAGTGACCTATTGCTGCAGTAAAAATAATTCCGGCAAAATTGTGATGTAAAAAATGTTTCAAGTCTCCATTGACATAATTTGTCAGTAATTTCACTATTTAAATGTTATAAACAGCAAAGAGTATAATATAAAGTATACAACACAAGAAAATGACTTTATTGTACAACATAATAGTAAGCCATACAGAAAACAGATACGAGATTACAAGAAAATTACAAGGTAAGCAATAGGCAGCCTTATATATTTCAGACAACCTATAAGTATGTTAAACATATTATAGGTATATCACAAAAAGAATGATTAAGGCTCAAATCGGGCTTGTTGTGGGATGCTATTTGACTTATGCCATTGAGTAGGTATAGGTATGGCCATGGTACAAGTAGGTATAGGTATGATCACTATCATACATCAAGAAGTTTAGCTCTATAAGTAATTGAAAGTGCAGACTTTTTCATAGATTTTACTAGGAATTGAATTCAACCTAGCAACAATTCGTAGCTAGGTCAAATTATTATTTTTAATCAATAACATTACAATGACAGAATAAGAATAAATCTAGGATAAATCCATATCAAAAAATCGTATTTTTTTATCAAATAACTGGCAAACGAGCATGCGGATCACCTGATGGTAAGCGATCACCGCCACCCATGGACACCTACAGTATTATTAGGACTGCGGATGCAATGCTGCTTCAACGAAATTATTTTTGATCACGGCTTAAAAGTCTCTAGGCATAATGTTTAAAGCATTATTTTAATTTAAAAATTGCTTTCACGTATAACAAAAAAATATTTTAGGTGTCTGTCTGAAAGCATTTTGAAATTCTTAGCACTTACATAATATAATAATAATATTACAAAAAGTAGGTAGGTAGCGGAGAAAAACAAGCCAAGGCCAACAAGGTATTAAAATATTTTTAATTGCGAAAAGATAAGTTTACTTGTTTCCATTGAATTACGAGCCAGGATTATCCGTTTCACGTAACCAAATAAAAATTGTATACACAAACTTCTAAACATAAAAAAAACGATTAAGATTTAGTAATTAATCCTATCAACTAATCACGTCTGCCCATAGGGATGTCAAAGAACGCCGATCTGCCCGCGTAAGGGCGTTACTATGACGAACTGACTCACCTGTAGCAGCTCCTCGCTGACTCAGCCTGCGACACCCCTGCTGCACTTTTAAGAAAAAAAAAACAAATTTGAATTTTGTAGCTGGCTAGTAAGAATTTAAATGAAAAAGATTTTTTTTTCTGTTATAAGTACGGCTGTAGTTGCCAGTGAAACTTTAAAAGTTATTTTTAAGTTAGTTTTGTCGTGTTGGTAGTAGTTTTTGCTAGGGGTGCGCGGTCCGCTCTGTAGGGCGGTCGGGAGTGAACTGGCAATGCAGGGTGTGCGCCCTGGCTCGTGCCATGCCGGCTGTCTCAACCCTCGTAAAGGGTGTTTAAGAATACAAAAAGGTGCATGTTTTTTTTTAGTACTCGATTACGCTTGAGTGACAGTTGTCATTGTTATTTAGCGACTTGATTTTATATTTTTGCACGACAAGGATGAGATTATTAGATTCGTTTGAAATCTTAAGTTTTTAAGGTTCCATAAACAAAGGGTCCAAATAGGTCCCAAGTGCTATCACTCACTTGTCTATCTGTCCATCCGTTTGTCACACAGGTTAACAGTTACAGTTCAACAGTTGGAGTTACAGTCTCAAAGTTTAACAGTATAAACTAGGGTTGTAACGGAACTTCGCCTCCGCCTCCGTTACTGCGGAAGTTCCGCAAGAAATCGTATCTTCGCCTCCGCCTCCACATTTTTTTTTTGCGGAGTTTATAACGGAGTTTATTTCTCGTTTGACGACGACTTGTTAGATCATTTCACATAAATCGTTATTGCCTGGTAGCAAAATTTCCATTCGCGTTTTTTCCCAATATGCTTTTTTACTGCAGCTTATTTTCAAAGTAGCGTTTTTCCCCAATCAGAGTCGACACAGACACAGTGTCGATTTCTGTGTCGATACTGTAAAAATAAGCTTCTTTAAAAAAGCATATTATGTGTCATTGCTGTTATAAATAAATTATTTTCTTTCTTTCTTCTTTCTTTCATATTGGGAAAAAAGTATTTGAGAAAAAACGCAAATGTAAATTTGGCTACTAGAAGGAAATAACGATTTTGGGGAAAGATATTCTAACCCTTTTTGTACAAAGTAATTGGTTATTTAAGTCACCCGATAAAGCCGAAAAAAAGTGTGATTGGGAAGTTTTTTTTATTTTTTTTACAGATTTTTTAGTTGAATAAACCATAAACTACTATTTTTTCCATATCCACTTTCACCTTCGCATCCGCTTCCGTTAACCTCCGCATCGGCCTCCGCCACCGCTAAGTTACCGTTACAACCCTAGTATAAACATCTAGTTGACCCAAAGCAACTTTCTACCACTGTTTTTTGCTCTGCTAACATTATGTATATATCCGAACGTTTAAAGCATACCATATTTTGACATTTCTAAAAATGTATACGGAAACCACTCTTTCTCTCTCTCGATATTAGAGGCAAAATCAATAGTCACATTAATAGACAAAGTTCTGTTATGTCATTAGTCAAAAAAGAAACAAATATAAATCTAATGTAAACAATCTCTCTATAAAAGTTTGTTATTCTCATGGGGAATAGAGTTATAACAAATCGATCTACATATTTATTAATTATTGTAAAATGTAACCTCCTGTATTACCTCCCACCGAACCGCAAGCCGAATACAAACGCGTGTAACAAGAGCCCCCATGAGCTACAAGTGTTAACTACATTTTTTCAAACTACCCACTTCCACCTTAGCCTTATTAAAGAACCTTATCACACCAACACCGTGTTCTCACTACCTTGCAACTGTAGTACTTCACTTAAAGCGACAGGGTACTAAACGTTCGCACACTTCAGACTGATAAAAGATAGAGCCCGCATCTTATGTTAATGTTAGTCACTTGTTTTTGTGCTCCGTCCCTCTTTTTCGTTACCTGTTAAAAAGGGATTAGGTAAAGGCTTGAATAGTAATGAACTTGTAGAAATTCAAGGTTTTGGGTATTATTTAATTAATTGAATGCTTTGGTATTTTTGCGATATGCGCGGAAGTTGTTACGAGCGAGTCGTTAGTTACGATAAATTTGAATGAAGTTATAATTACCTAACCGATATTAATAAGATGTACTGATATTATTAAAATAAGATCACTTCAAAAGTTAAATTCAAAGTTGTTCAAATAAAAAACAAACTTTGGAAAATGAAATATTCATAAAATACATGGAAATCTCCTTCTTTTATGTAATTGATTAAATAAAACGCTCTCAGATTCCTTGCTATGGCAACATTTCCGCACAGATGAAATGAAGAGATCAATCACTAAATTAAAACAGAATCTGTTTCGTAGAGGTAAGAGTTCTTTTAAGTGTGTACTTTATATTAAATTGTTAAAATTACAAAATAATGATCGGGTTATCACAAACAGGGCATATGTACAAAACTAAACTTAGTAGATACCTGAGTAAAAACTTGTATCTTTATTCACCAGCTTTTATTTAACTTCACCTCGTAGGTATTTCAGTTTTTACTTTAAATCTTGCAAGTTAATTTTAATCCAACTTACAATGATTAGATTAAATTGAAATTTCAACTCAATGCACAGTCAGTAAAAAAGCTTGAATAAAAAATAAATATTTCGTACCCCTCCTAAGAGATATAACAAAACGAAATTTCCAACACCAAATAAAATCAAAATTACTTCTAGAAATCTGTTCAGAGAACTTTTACACAACTCTGTTAAGAGAGACAGATATTGGGCGGTTCTAGGGCGGAACCGCCCTTTTCCCGCCCAGCGGACGCCCCGCCCATCCGCCCAGCATCATAGAATAATTGGAAGTAATTTCATTATCTTCACATATTGAATTAGCGTAGCGCTTGCATTTCATTTGTGCTATTGTTTGAAAGTTTCGGTTCTGATTGTCTATTGTTTTTCAATCGAATGTCAGGGAAGCTGTATGTGTAGAAATGGACTAATGAACTTGGACTAGAAATAAGATAAGACGTCACAATAGATATAGAAAAAAGTTCAAAATCATTGATACGCCAAAAAAAACTTTATTAAAAATAAAATCTCGTTATCTTTTAAATTTATTCAGAACCCCATTGCGTGAGTTTTAGTTCAAATTGACCATTTTTTTTTTGTAGTTACCTAAGTATAAGTTCAAATTAAAAGCATATTTTTTATTAAGATTGCTTTTTTTGGAATCTTTTTGTATTTTTTATTTCAATTCCAAATTTTTTGTTACTTTTACGGTCATCCCGTAAAACCTGTATCGAAAATACAAACTGAAATATAGATGTACAGATATATATAGATGTATAGATGTAGATGTATAGTTGTACAGTTTGTATTTTCGATATAGCATATTTCTTATTTCTGCTAATGCATTAAAAAAATGGAAAAAATATGCTAATTTTTGAACACCTCGGAAACGGTAAACTTATACATGTACAGTACAATCACCAATTTGATTCTGGGCTCTTTATAGAACCTACCATACTCAATATTTTTGAACTATTCTACCTATAATAATGCTTGTCGAATAGCAAAAGCGTTTAAATTACAAGATTCTATGGTGGCTTAGGAAACAAATTGGTTATCTCTATGTGTCATCCCACTAATATTATAAATACAAAAATTTGTAAGTCTGTTTTGTTTGTTTGTTACTTAATCACGCGTAAACAGCAGGAGTTTGATAAAAATAAGCACATAGGTAGACCATAGGATACTTTATCCCGGTGAAACGTTCCTGTGGGATAAAATTGAGTTAAACATACATGTTTGCTTGTAATTTTTTCCGCGGAACCGCGGGTAAAAGCTGCTGATTTCAATTTTTTTAACTCTTTTCCGCATACCAATTTTTTATTATTTAATTTCTGGAAAGCATTGTGACACTGTCAGGGCCATCGACCCTAAGTACCTACTTAGTCAAATCCTCGCACGTCCGGCGCTTGCGCATACGTTGACCCGACCTACCTGAGAAAGCCACAGCGTGGCAAAACCAGTACTCCAAAGGCTAGAATTAAAATGAAAATAAAGCATTAACTCCAAAATTTAATTCTGATTCTTTATTTTTCTTATTGGAAGACTTTTTACTGCAAAGGTTTTCCATTGATATGAACCAAATTAACGGCAGAATTTGTTAATTATTAATTAATAATTAGGTAAAGATTTTTATATAAATATAAATATTTATAAAGATAATTATGATTATAGGTTTGTTTAAGATAAGGTTTCCCAGTTTACAATGATTATTAATAGTTAAACAGCCTTTTTAACCTATTTTAATAGTTTCTAATTATTCACGATTATTTACATTAAATTATTATTTTTTAAATAATAATATGTTTCTACCCATTGAACAAAAGATCGAAATCCCGAGTAAAGTTCCTTCTCAGGAATGTTCTGATATTCTAACTAAATCATTTGACTAGTTGAATATAAAAAAAAATGTATGTTGCGAAGTATTAAATCGTAAATCACTCATTTCTCGTTAATTCTGTGGCGTTTAGTATGAGGTTTTGTACAATAGAGAGAGAGAGAGAGAGAGAGAGAGAGAGAGAGAGAGAGAGAGAAAGAGAGAGAGAGAGAGAGAGAGAGAGAGAGAGAGAGAGAGAGAGAGAGAAAAGCATTTATTTACACATATTGGATACACATAAAAATATATTAGATGGAAAGAATTTATTAAAAAAAATTGTATAAAGTGCAAGCCGCAACACTGTTTTTTAGTAGAGTCACGTTGCAAAAGTTTTAACACTATAATAACCAATACAAAAATTCAAGTCATAATATATGAAACCACTGTGGCAAGCTACACTGTCCAGCGGAACTCAGAAGCCCCACTCGCGCACGCGCGCCGGAAGACTCCTGCGCAGGCCCGGTGTCACTTACCAAGTAATTAGAGTACTTGCGTATCGATTACTCTGTACCGGAGCGGATATTGAATAAGGATAGGAACATATAGTTAATCGAACTTTAGTTTTGGTTTGGGAAAAATCGCCGTGGTTAGGTACATTAAGCCAAGGGAGGGGGGGAGTTTGATCTATAGCTTCTCAAGCAGATGATTGTGGGTCAAGCCCGGGTCCCACCTCTATGTTTGTGGAATTATTGTGCTTAAAATTAAATTGATTTTGTATACACCTTCATACAGAAAATATACTAGATAACCTTGAAGAGTCCTAGGTCCTAGGTAGGAGATACTGCCTCATCTGCACTTTTCATCAGGTGAGATAGGGGTCAATCACGGGTTAGTTTTACGTAAAAAAAAACCCACTTACTCATAATAATAATAAAAGCAATAACAGTCTTTATTGTACGATTATGGTAAACTAACACGTTGGTAAAGTTGAAACGTCTGAGTCGCACATAATCTGCCCGATACAATAGCAGACACAAAATGAATACAGGCATTAATTTCGTATCAAATAAAATAGTAACCTACCTAAAGTACCAATTTAGTCGCCAGAATTAGGCTGAAAGATTGCTTGGTCAGGTCAAGAAGGTGTCAAAATAATAATTAATTACGACTCATAATAATTATCTCATTTAAATTAAATTCAAAATACTCCTTTATATTACTAATGCTAAGTATTTACTATAGGTACTACTTATATTAGGTTTATTCTGTAGTTTGTTGCCTATAACAGGTGCCATCCTCAAAATAATCATAACTATTAATTTACAGTAAATTATAATAGGGCTTAGATTTCTATTAGCCTTCAGGTACGTCATCCTTGGCTCGGAAAGGCGGTAATTTGACGGCATTGAGCTGTTTGTTAACAATTTATAGCCCATTGTGTTTTTCCGTATCTTATACCTACAGTGTGACGTATAATTAGTGACATCAAGCCAATTTGTACTGCGCAATCGATGTCAATTATATAAGACATAACAGAAGAGATTCTTATCGTTTTTTTAGGGTTCCGTAGTCTGTCGGTCCGTCCGTAGCGTCTGTAGCTTAGTGACTGTTACTGCTAGAAAACTGTAATTTTGCATGAATTAATGTGAACCACGCTGACAAAGTGGTATATATAAAAAAATATAACAAAAAATTGAACCGACTACAAAAAACCATGAAAATAATTTTCTACCAGTCTGAAGTCGGTGCCTCAGCACGAGCCAGCAGGAGTGGACCTATAGTCGCCTACCTAACCTACGCACTACATATTGGGCTTCAATCACTCCTGCTGGCTCGTACTGAGGCACCGACTTCAGACTGGTAGAAAAATATTTTCATGGTTTTTTTTATAGTCGGTTAAATTTTTTGTCATAAGATTTTTTTTTCACCCTTTTTAGTGTAAATAATCTAAGATACAATAGTTTCATGTCGACTGCTCGTCACCTTTTACATAAGATTGCTTTTTCCGATGCAGAGGCTTTCTTTATTGAGGAGTCATGGTGCTTCACCACCCATTCCATTTCACCATAATAATATGCATTAAGAGGAGCATAAATTGCTTAGTAACTGTGTTAAAGTAATTGAAATTCAACCCATGAAATACTTTCTAATGACTAGTAACTCCGATGGTCAACTGTGGTCTTCATCATCAGTTCCACTTCACCAAATGATGATTTTCAAGAGCAAATAGACGAGTTACTACTAAATATATCAAAACTACTATAGGTGTTCCTACAACATTTGAAGAGTTCCCTCGATTTCCTTAGGATCCAATCATCATATCCTGATTTGGTGCTTATACCTAATTGAAAGCATTTCTAGACAAACGCATTTTTTTAAATCTGTTCATTAATTACGGTCTGAGGTAACAAACATTAAAAAAAAATACAACCGAATAGATAACCCCTCCTTTTTTGAAGTTGGTTAAAAAACTTATTTAGGGTACCTCGCGTAACCATTGGATCAGGAAGTTCAATTGAAATTCCGGGATTTATCATCGCTTTTTTTCTCTGAATCCAGTATTTGTTCAGAATTATTATAAAACAAACCTAACTAAAGATTAAAAATTTCAAAATAAATTAAGAGGGATCCCTTTGTTTCCCATACATTTTTTGTTCCGAATTTCGAAGGTCAGAAATTGATATCCATATAATTTATAAAAATAAACATCACTAGTCATAATTTTTGTTAAGAATAATGCTTATTAGCTCTAATATTAATGGCACATAATATTAAATTCTATAATCACAAAAGTCATAATTTTTTAACTATAACGTTCCAAGATCTAACGATAATTATTCAGAAATAGTTTTAGCCATATATTTCACCGTACTAATGGTTGTTACTCATATCGTTTTAATGCCTAAAGCGTCTAGGTCTAAGAAACCAAATCCATAATATTGATAGGCATATAGATATTTTCTTAGAAACATTTCCAGGCATACATTTGAAAGTGCTAATTCATTTAACTAGAACTTTAGATAATATGAGTAATAGAAATGATGTTGAAAACAATTTGATTTGTGCGAGCGAGCGAAGCGAGCGAGCAAGACGGTTCGGAGCAGAAGCGATTCGGATAGGTTAGGTTTAGGTTCGATGTTAGGTTTTTTTTTTATAGCAGTCCGGATAATATTTCTTCACAAATGATTTATGATCCTCGATGTTCCTATAAAAATTGTTTATTATGAACTTTGATTATTATGCATACAACTACAGTTAGGTATACATTCGGTCGTTAAAATATTATGTTTTTCATTTTTGAATTCATTCTTATAATTATTATGAGTGTTTTTATTGAATTTAACATTATGACGTTAAATTTTATGACTAACTTATCAGGGGACTATCAATCATTATGACCTGCGAAAAAAGACCTTACAACAGTTATTATAAACTAGTATATTGCCTTTAATATTATGGAATGGTATACTATATGGACATCGAATGTTTAAACTAACAAATTTTATGACTTACAATAATTATGACCTGCGAAAATCGGAACTTCACGTTATACTGTTTAATGTTATGACTTAAGATAATATGACTTGCAAAAATTATGATGAATAACGGTATGGATTGTTAAAATCGGAGTTTAAATTTTATGGGAAACAATAGAGACCCAAATTAAGGTTAACCCAATTTAAGGTTCAAAAATATGAGAAACGATGATTCGGAAAAAAGTTAGGGTAGCAAAGAGTATGCGAACTTTGGCGCTCCCTGATCTTCATTAATGTTGACCAGATGGCCTAGTGGTTAGAGAACCTGACTACAAAGCTTGAGGTCCCGGGTTCGATTCCCGTGTCGGGGCAGATATTTTAATGAAAAATACGAATGTTTGTTCTCGGGTCGTGGGTGTTAACTATGTTTTTAAGTATGTATCTATCTATATAATTATATTTATCCGTTGCTTAGTACACACAACACAAGCTTTGCTAAGCTTACATTGGGACTAGGTCAATTGGTGTGAATTGTCCCGTGATATTTATTATTATTATTATTATTTATTTTATTTTATGTAGCTTTGCGAGCAGTTAAATAAAAGTTTCTAAAATACATAGGTAACATAAAATTGAATATTCCGGTACCTACTATTCCTGTGGGAAAATGTTGAGGGGTCAGCCCATTTCGAGGTACCTACAACCACCAGTCGGCACCACGTGTATGCTCACACGTCCACGGTTATTAAAATGTTTGGCTCATTTGCGGGGTCATAGGAGCCGTGCGATGAGACCCACAGATCTGATGTAGCTGCAGTGTACGATTAGTAGTGGGGAAGCAAGCTAAAGATATAATCGTTCATTGATACGGACCTAAACAATCTGCATTGGGACAATGGAGTAGGTAATTTGTCAGTGACTGTGGATTTGTGAAGACTGACGCCTAGATCAATGGATCAAATGTGCCTAGTGCTTACCGGATGAATTAAAAAAACACATTGTTTGTCAATTACTAAAATGTAACTCAATATCTTTTCATAATAAAGGCTAGTGTATACCTATAATAAAGCTCGCTCGTGGGAACGGGTCGTCGGAAGGATGTAGTAGCATTTCTGATTGTTTCCGTTTTGATGTAGTGTGTGCTATCCCATATCACACTAGATTCCAACGATATGGATATGACCTTAAAAGTACAAGCACGCTTGCAAAATCTGAGAAACGCTTTAGCAAAAAAAAAACTGTCATCCTTATTAGCTCGCCGCACTCATAAAAATATTTAATATTCATTAACTAAGTATACATACTTGTACATTTTTAAAAGTCTCTCTGTAATTTTTTAGCTGTGTTTAAAATATAGTTCCTATCCCACTACTAAAAGCGAGCTAGCTTATAGAGCTCACTCGTGGGAACGATCGTGGAAAGGATGTTAGCACCTTTCCTAATTGTTCACCTTTTGTTACGTTGCGGTAACGAGGCAATGAGTACCGCTGAGTGGCCAGCACTCATGGACAAGCGTGTGGGAAAGTTTATATCGCTGTTTATGATGGAGTTAAAAAGTTGGACCTTGTTGGCAGTTTACCGATAACTAGATACGATGGATTGTAAAAAAAACCGTCGAGAATATTCATCTTAGTTTTAAATACTAATAAATGCATTATTCTGAAGGTACAATTGAAATAAAAACTTTTTTATTTTATTTTTCTTCTTTCTGCAATGTGGCGATATGTGAACTAAACACAATAAGCCAGTGCTCTGTCTTTTCTTGTCTCTGTCATCAACTGAGAAATATTCCACTGAGCATCCCTTCAAGTGCTGTCGTTGAACCTGCTTGGCGGAGCAGGGACACTGTGCTTCTTCAGTCTGTCTGTCTGTCTGAAATAAAAACTACCCCAAAACAACCTAACTTTATTATATAATTTGCCTAAGTCTTGTCCCTGCGGAAGCGTGCTCATAGTCTGCATTTCCGCGCTGAATTGTGATACCAATACGTTGGGAAACGCAAGATAATGTGCCAGTCTCGTGCCAGCCCCACGGTCTTGGATATTTTTTTTATTTTTATTTTTAATTAACCGAAAAGTTTGTTTGCATCCAGGCTTCACGTACCTACCCTAAGTTTCATACTTTTAACTAGTTTCATTTCTTCATCCCTTGTATCGAAATGAGACTCTGTCGTACGTGAAACATCGAATATAGGTAGTCCAATAAATAAAATAAAATAAACTTCGTATCGATACGACTTAAACGATATCACCTTAACGTAAATATCTTCAGTATATGTAGGTACTGTATACAGAAGGTGCATTGTTTATAAAGGAATATACCTAATTTATTCCAATTCAGAGGTTGAAGCAATTCGACTATTCATAGAGAACCAAAAATCCTCCCAAATTTCGTAATTTTGCAATAACGATCAAGCAAACAATACTAGTAGTAAGTTCAAACGTCGATATCGATTCTGACAATACCGTGAAAATCAGTACGGAGGGTGCGCACGCGTCTCTCTAGCCGACCAATCACAGACGGGCATTAGACAGATGCGCCGGCTATTGTACCCGCGCTATTGTGTGCCGACAGGGGTGCGAGACATGTGAGGCAAAACATAGCTATGTTGGCGAGAATGTCAAAAGTTTCGTTATCATGACAGGTTTTAATTGTCTGGGTTTAATGATCATCAATTGTTTGCCAGTAGGTCAATTTAGGTCTTTGTATTTTGAAGGTTGGACAGAACCAGGTGATTGTCTTTGCCATAACTTTTTATTTTTCTGATAGAATCTAAGTACTTAGGTTATTTTTTTATTATTTATTCAATAGCATATTTACGTCCTCACTGTAAATTCCACAATATACCGGTTTTCTGTAGATAACCTCCTCGTTGAGTTTCTTGCCGGATTCTTCCCAACAGAGGTTTTTCCGAACCGGTAGTAGATTTTTTTTGACATTCATAAGTGCTTTTTATAGCCTAAATTGAATAAAGATATTTTGACTTTGACTTTGACTTTGATAACATTGGCATATTAAATGATATTGTAACGGATAACTCACGTCTTAAACCGAGTTTAGCTCGACATGTTTCGGGCTATTTCGTAGCCCTTCTTCTCAGGAGCACGCGACTCGGCGGCTGCCGCAACACGCACACTACGCGCCACCGCTCTGCTCGCGCGACTGCCCGACGAAGCTAACACCGGCGCACAACTACCCGCATTTTTATAGTTATTTTTATTGTCAATTTCTAATGTAGGGTAGCACACACCACTAACAACATCGCTCCGTAAAGGCACGTTCACACCAACCGATGACGCAGCACGAGTATTTAAAACTGTTTTCCAACTCGGGGGTACCGACCAACCGCAATCCCGGTAAAAATTCGGGTGACGACTAATCTCAATGGCTTCACGCACTTTCCGCGGAATGAAAAACTTTTCTCTCGCAAGTACAGACACCTTATCAAACCTGATGTAATGCGTCAAATCCGAGTCCATTGCATGCTCGGCCACAGCAGAACCCCTGTCGTCCTGTTTCCTCATACTACATATGTGCGGGTAGTTGTGCGCCGGTGTTAGCTTCGTCGGGCAGTCGCGCGAGCAGAACGGTGGCGCGTAGTGTGCGTGTTGCGGCAGCCGCCGAGTCGCGTGCTCCTGAGAAGAAGGGCTACTAAATAGCACGAAACATGTCGAGCTAAACTCGGTTTAAGACGTGAGTTATCCGTTACAATATCATTTAATATGAGTGAGTCTCACGGTAGTTTCATGGTCAAAATAACATTGGCATACGAAATCCTACAAATTTTCTGGTTTATTAATAATCACCTTTTTAATCTGGTCTTAATTTAACAGACCCTAATAAAGTGTACGACCTATTCGTACGTTAAGTTCAAAAATTGTTTATCAGGGCAGCGTCGCCAGGCAACGCACCCTCGTTTTTCCCCGCAGGTGTGCTTGGATTTAATCAACTGATTGTGACGGACAGACTCACCTATCTACTAATAATAATAAGCAGGGGTCGATACGACTGTTTGAATTTTAGTGGAGGTCCAACCAATGTAAATGGCAGATCATTTTGGAGACAGAGGAAAATTTATTAGACATTAGCTGTTGCCCGCGACACCGTCGGCGTAGAATTAATTTACCTCTATCCCGCGGGAACTATGCAATTTTCCGAGATAAAAACTATCCCATGTCCTACCCTGGGACTCCAACTATCTGTACACTGAATTTCATCTAAATCAGTTCAGTGGTTTACACGTGAAGAGGTAACAAACAAACGAACAAAAAGACTTACAAACTTTCGCATTTATAATATTAGTGGGATGTGATGGAGAAAGAGAGAAAGTTTAGGTGTTTGATATTTGAAGAACAGATAGACCAGCTTGAAGTCTTGAGGGGTTCTATCCCCGCTTGAGAGGAACATTATTCATCATCATCTGGAAGCACTCCACTGCTGATCAGGGTCTCCCCCCTTAGTCAAAGTCTATTTATCTTTATTCAATTTAGGCTATAACGAGCAGTTATAAATTTTAAAAAAAATCTACTAACAGTTCGGAAAACCTCTGTTGAGAAGAATCCGGCAAGAAACTCAACGAGGTATATATTTGAACGCAACAATGAACGATTGCCACTTGCATCCACCAATTGCACGCAACTCTCACGATGTTTCCATTCCACCTAGTGGGAGGCCTGCTATCTCTTCGTCTTCCGGTTCGTGGTCGCAACTCGAGGACTTCGTGAAAAATATTTTTAACAAAATATAAAAATCGGTTCCCTCTATATAAATAATATTCCACTGCTGCTGGCCACAGATCTCTCCTTCGGATAATTTACTGAATCAGGCGTTAGTTTGCGGAGGTCCATATCAACGACCTGAAACAATATTTTTGCTCACCCGCGACCTTAAGATAGCTACGTTCATGCAAGATATGCGTGTTCATGCAGTTTCTCCACCTCCACACTGTAAGAACACACGCAAATCACACAAACCCATCTATCACCACCTTTACTACACTGACGCGTTTCGAACTCAACCAGAGCTCATCTTCAGAGCAACCCAACCGTACACCACGCTACCAGATGTTAGACTCACAAATGTTTTAATTTGTCACTGTAATCTGTCTCTCCTTCTAAATTATCCTTGTCTCCAATTGCTCTGTCTCATCAGACATTCAAGAACGTGCCCACATTATTTCTTCATCCCCACCTACCCTGTAAAATAAATACCCTCATATTATCATCTCACTAATTACCTTGTTTACGTTACGTTGGTTTCGGCAAATATTTGTCCCAATTTTAAATTTTTTGTTTAAACTGAATAACATTTACCAAAAAATAGAATTTTCTCTGAATCCTGGCTGTTGGGATATACCTATAATACTATTTCCTAAAGAATAATGCTTTATTTTGTTTTGTAATGTATTAAAAATTTTTGGTTTCGAAGAAGATTGAGAGTTGGGAGATAAATTTGCAGGTGGCAGGACCTTGTGCAAGGTCCGATCGGATTGCTACCACCATCTTGCTCGCTAATCCTGCCGTGAACAGCAGTGCTTGCACTGTTGTGTTTCGGCGTGGAGAGTAAGACAGCCGGTGAAATTACTGCCACTTAAGGTATCCCATCTTATTGTTAGGCCTCTAGGTTGGCAACGCATCTGCAATACACCTGGTGTTGCAGATGTTTATGGGCGGTGGTGATCTCTTACCATCAGGAGACCCACTTGCTCGTTTTCCATCCAATCGAATAAAAAAAAGGAATAAATAATCTTAAGCCTTAAACCTTATACTTATGATTTTAATGACATAAATCGGCTGCAAAAAAATCACATCAAAATCTAACGTGCTAAAAAAAATCGCACGGACGACCAAATTCTCCCCCTAAATAAAGCAGGATAAAAGTGAAGTAATTTACGGGCCCACGGTCGGTCCGAGGAAGAGAATGGGAATAAAAAGCTGCGTTGTAAGGGTTCGGTTTAGCGTGACGCGCACGCGCATAGCACGCGCCGCGCGCGCCGCCCGCGACGCACCTTGTTACTGTATGCAAAAAAAAACACAATTACTGATTAACATAAAATTAACGTAAAACAATTTTTTATTATAATACTAACTACCTATCTATTTATAGGCTTTGCATAGGTGCAAGTTTGAAAAAAGACATTAAAAAAACATACCTATGAAGAAAGTCTATAATCAAAGGTAATTTTAACTAAACAAAACTACATCCGCACCAAAACCGCGCAAAAATCAGTTCTCTAGTTTTTGAGATCATCACGATTATACAGACATACATTCATACATATATATAGTATATGCGATGGGCGACTTTGTTTTATAAAATCCATTGATATATTGATAAACCAATGGAGTTAAAGACTTAAAATTTGGGAAATAATATTCCTTGAGGGCCCTGTAAGGATGATTTTTCAAAATTCCCACGGGATAGAGAGCTAGCCAATTTTCATTCTTTGACTACAATAATAATTGCTAAATCGATTCTGATATAATTTATATGAGATCAATTTGGCAGTATATCCTGCATAGCAGTTAGAATAGAGCAAGTGTAATTAAGTACCTATTATTTTCAAATAATACACACCTAAATACCTACTACACAGAAACATGAAACAAATGCAACTTTGGTACTGTATCCTCGATGCGGCGCACGAATCAGACTCACAATTATTATTGGCCAGCTTTTTCGCCACTTGTGTTGCCTTATAAAAAAAACTTATAAACAAATCACAGACCACGACATACTACCGTTGTATACTTCACATGCTAACGGTACTCAAATATCCACCACATCACTCAGTCGCATTTTGGCGCACGCTTTATACATATAGAAAGGGTGCATTTTATTCACCTATGCAGAATATGCGAGAAACTCATTTTAGTAAGCCGCTAGTTAAAGTATCGCACAAGTAGTAGTAAGTACGAATATATTTTTAATAGTAAAACGGGGTTACTTTAAAATGCAGGGGCTACTTTGTAAAAAAGTTTTTACACCATATCCCTATTTTTTTAGACCATCTGGTGGCAGTGAAATAGGTTCCTATAGCGTCATAAATTACCTAACTTTTACTTCATTAGCTCAATCAAACTATTAATATATGCGTTTTTATAACCATTTTAAATCTATCAATTTAGCCCCAGAATATTCTAAAGTAGAATCCCAATTTACGTACCTACTTTCACTTTTTTGTAAACAATATTTTGCTACAGTATCTAGACTAGAGTTACTAATTCTTCTTGGAATTAATGGTCTTTTCGAAAACGCTGGTAATTTAAAAAAAAATGAGCCCTTTATGGCCTATTTATAGAATAAACGTGTAGATTTTTTACCGTTATCGGGACTCAAGCTCACGTTAAAAAAAAGCATTTTCTATTTTCATAAAGTCCTTTGATATATTTCTGGCGCTTGTTATGTTTTAGTCAGAATTTTGTCATACATACGCAAAATTTTGACATAAAAAAATCTAGTATAAAGCATTTTCATTTGACACAACCCCTACTTTAGCTACTGTCAGACCTCGTCCATTTACATTCCACTACAATCGAGCTCATTGGCATAAGATCACTCACCCCTATGTGGCGAACTGGCCGGAGATAATGCGAGTGCGAGCCGTTTGCGCAGCTGCGCCCGCGCCGTGATACGGGCAGGTGGACGCGCGTGCGCGCTGACTGCATGGAAGTATGCTCTGCTAAGCGAAACTTTTTTTTAAAGCTCTGACGAAGAAGGTTTCTTAAAAGCTGAAATTATCGTTTGTAGGTACTGTTCTTTCCCGTTCTATAATCGTGAGTTAAACTGTTATTATTATATTAAATTTTGTTTAAAATTTTGTCGAATTCAGATATGTATAGAGCTTAATTTTTGTATCACCAAAGAGGAAAGCTCTTATATTCATCAATTTTCTTCTCCAGGTTGATTTTATAGAGTAGAAATAGCGTTCCGTAGAGAGGCATTCTGAAAATATAATTTATTATATACCTCGTTGGTAGATTTTTAACATTTAAATAAATAGATTTTGACTTTAAGATTTTATATTTTTAAATAATTTATTCTATACAACAAGTCTAAGCTTGCTAAATGTATATATTTAAGTACTTAATTATAATAATAAGTTCATTTACTTCGGGCAACTTGGCCCATACAATAAATACCTTACATGGGCTAACATACATATTTATAGTCAATAATATTTAAAACTAATTTGGTGACAAAACGGCGTGACCCCGTTGAGTCACCGTCCCCGACGTCGTATTCAACTGCGGCATGCTGCCCCGGAACCGCCGGAACACGACGTATTACGGCCAGAAGGCAGCACTCGCGATGGTCCCCATCAGCAGCCGCGGCACGCGCACCACAAACGAGCTGAAGTGCACGTAGTGGCGCGACTGCAGCTGGAGCACCCTCAGTGAGTATCCGCTCTTCCGGCGGACGTATTCCACCACATCTGCATTAAGTATTTAAACCTTGGCAATAAATAACAAACCTTAAATATTTCCAAACCTACTTACATTAGACTACATAACTACCATCACATTCACTAACACTATTAATGATGGTGCATAGTAAAATACTATGGTCAATTCTACAAATCCATCATCAACGTAGAGTACCTTCCCAGTTCGCAGACTCAACAAGCCATATAACACGGGGTGCCACTATGCCAGTAGCACTCGTAAGCCACTAGACCGAGAAAAATGCGGGCCCTTGCCATTATTGCAGCACCTTTCATTTCATACTCACTGTAAAGAAATCTAAGAGAAGCCAATTCAGTTAATCTGGTGCTCATTTCACCAATTCAATGTGCGAGAATGCGGTTTAATATTAATATAATATGTGGAAATAATGGCGCTACGTAAATGCAGTTAGCAAAGTAGCAGCGTTTCGTTACTTCATACAATATATGTAGTACCTATTTCCCCACCGTTATTATTAAAACGTAATTATTCTATTACGAACGAATGACGATCTGCACATGAGATAGATTGATCGATGAATCGATCTTTACAACAAATAACCTAACCAACAAAAGGTTGGAAAACCCCCGACTTTGTCACTTCAAAGCTCAATATCTCAAAAACGGCTAAATCGATTTTGATGAAACATGTTTAAGAACCATCGCTAGAAAACCTGCTTTCAAATAAAAAAACCGCATTCAAATCAGTCTACCCGTTTAAGAGCTATGGTGCCACAGACAGACATACATAGCGGTCAAACTTATAACACCCCTTTTTGCGTCGGGGGTTAAAAATATATTTTCACATCGATTCTTTTCAGGGCTAGATTCGAATCGATTCAAGACCAAGTGGTTTAATTTTAGAGGACATTTTTTAATTTTAGGAGGTGTTTAGGCCACAATCGAGCTTTCTCATGCAATTAACAGAAATCAACAGAACCCTAAAAACGCTTACTGGTAGCCTGTACCTATCGTGTCGTGGCCGGTCGTAAGACTTTGGAGGGACTTTAGTATTAGTGAAACTCGATATCGCAGCACATTCCCCATGCACTATCAAAACCAGGTCCTTTCATCTTTCGGATCCATTATTTTTATGTCACGAACACGCATTGTATCTTGAATCTATTGATGACGTAATACCCCAAATTACAAGTAGGTAAATTTTAAAATTAACTACGATTATTACAAAAAAATGTATTGCACTTATAGTTCAAGTAGGTAAGTAAAAGTTAGATGCATTTAAAGGTTGTTACATACCTGTTTCTGGGGATATTTCGCTCATCATGTTCACTGTAGAAAAATGATTATCATGATAATTTATGTAAAGTATTTCATTTTCATTTCAATAGGCTGCTTATAAAGTTACAGATTAGATTTTACTCGCGGCTACTTTTGCGTGAATTATTAATCAGTCGAAGTGGAAGTTTACTAGATAGGGCAGTTTCCTGGGTTTAAGTTCAAAGTTTTGAGGTGGGACCTTGTGTCGTTACGCCGTGCTAAAAAATAAAGAACCGAAAACGCAAGAGTTACTACTAAATGTATCCGAATCACCATAGGTTTTTCTTTATTTGAAGCGTTCCCCCTATTTCCCTAGGATACACTCATCAGATCCCGAATTGCTGACAATGGGACCTAATTGAAATATTTCCATTCCAACCATAAAAAACTAATTGACTCATACGACGGAGTTCTGAGGTAACAAAAATTAAAAAAAAAATATCCGACCGAATTGGTAACCTCCTCTTTCTTGGTGTGTGTTAAAAAAAGACATATTGGGATAAGTAACCTACCATTTTAACGAGAAATATTTTAGAATGCATACTTTCGTGCAGGCACTATTGCATACTTTGGCATTTATCCTCCAAACGCCCAAGTCAAATTTTTGATATATGAATATCAAACTTTATGTGATAGAGTTTGAAAACTATCATGATAGACTTTAAAGTTCAAATTACAATAAGTCCTTTATAACGCCCAGCGTTAGGAGGTTATAATATTATACCTAACCTTTGATTGAGCACGTCTCAAAAATCTTTACCAGTGCAAGTATAAATCAGATGAAGACGGAATATCAAACAAACTTACCTACTATAATAATTTGCTCAAACGTGATAACAAACAATTATGACGTCGTCTGCTCCCCTAATTCTTAAACTGTAAGGTCGAGGACGCAACAGGTGGGCCTTGACCTTGGGGGAACGATAGCGTCTTGAACACTTGCTTAGTGTGCACCGGCTTAAGTGAACCTGGTAAAGAAGGGGTATGCATGGAGAAGTGTTTTGGTCTGGTAAAATTATTTTAATATTATTATTAAGAAATTAATCAAACTATAAATCATTTTAATGTTTGATAAAGTGTTTATATATACATGATTTCATAGTAAAAAATATATATTTCTTCTCGCATAAATCGAATGTTTTTGCGCTAATAACTATATTTTTTTGCATATAACTTATTCCTCTTGAGGAGAAAAAATATTCATCATCATCATCATCATCATCCCAGTCTATTTACGTTCCATTGCTGGGCACAGGCCTCCTCTCAGAATGAGAGGGCTTGGGCCGTAGTTCACACGCGGGCCCAAAAAAATATTAACTTCTTAATTTTTGCGTTTTTTGTGTAACAGTAACGGGTAGGTATCAAGTGTAATTAATTTATTTCAATACTTAAGTAGAGTTAATCTCTTGGATCTAGATATAACTTTTTAAAAGTTAGTTTTTATGCAAAAACCGCCATTTCAAATGGGAACAACAATGTATTTTTTCTTTAGTTTATGTATTATTCTTAGTAGCAGTTACAGTGCGTTAGTGAATATTTTTCTCGTAATAATTTAACGAACAAATACTCGTATTATGTATCTTTATAATTTTTATGTTAGTACGGCACACGCTATGACACAGTCCGACTCGCACTTGGCCGAAATTTATCAAGGCTCTATACGACACAAAACGTTATCTTATCGGCGTATTGGCGATGTTTACCACAAGCTAGAAATTACCCCATTACCATAATGAGACCAGCTGCCAGCTGGCGGGTTGTTCCGGGGTTACGTACGCTACAGAATTATTTTTTAGACACTTTTACAATAGGTCATTAACCTATAGCAAAGAGGGTTGTGGTTGTGACTTTAGGTGTACCTATATTGTTTTAAGCTTTCGTGATTTTACACCCGGGACTTAATCAGGATGAACTTGCTGAAGAAACTTGCGGCCGCTGCAATGTGGTCCAAAAGTCGAGGTAATTAAGCAATACAGTAATTATATATGTCATAATATAACGATATATAAAACTACTACTACTTTTGTACTATTTTGTTTTGTTGTTTTCTTTTTGTATTATTTTTGTGTTTTATGTACAATAAAGTATTTACATACATACATATATTTTACGTTTTCATTTGTTAAATAAATACTTACATAATTTTAAAATGATCAAGTCATAATCATAATTAAGTCCCGGCCGTAATATTAATTTAGATAATGTAGTTAGTACTTTATAGTACTATAAATGTGAGTCGTATATTTATTCTGAATGTGAAATTGAACTGAAATGTATAATAGGTGTTTATGTAAATATTTAAGATTGATTGATAAAACCGTTTTCCGCATCTGCAATTACTTTGCATTTATCTTACCTTAACTACTAGTTTAAAAACACTTGTTCAGGGATAAAATAACAAATAAATAAAGAGTTCCTTGTGTCAGAGAAACTATTGTAACGTACCTCCTTAAAATAACTTTTTAGATAATTTGCGGCGAGATTAAACTACTTACTTAAGTACACCAGATGTAAAATGATAATAGTAGCAAACACATAAATAATTTCTGTATTAATACGACATTTGTTCCGCTTTTATATCACTAAATCATATTCACAAAAACACTTTCTTGCAAAAAAAGCTACTTCCGACCCCAAAACGGCCCATTGAACATCTGACGAGGTGAATGAATCGCCTTTAAAGCTGTTAGATTTTATTTCGATTAGAGAGAGACGCACTTATCTTGTTGTTGTAGCGGCATCTCTGTCTTTTTCATTAGTTTTTTTTATATTTTAGTCGAGTCGAATTTAGGGGTGTCTCCGATTCGAAATGTACGTGGCTCGTGGGTCGCGGGCAAACAATTACATTCCGTCACATCTGTCGGCGTTTAGACAATCACGATACGTCACGCGATTTTCGGGAGCCGATTTACAGGTTTTGATACTTTGTATTGCTTTCTGGTAAACTTATTGATTTCATATATTTGCATAGCATTCATAAAAATTGTATTATTAATACACTAACAATACGATAGCCCTGGAAGGGCATTGCAAAACGTGCGATCATTAGCACCAATATTATCTGACATGACTCTGTAGAGCTAGTTGGACGTGTCAGATATTTTTGCACGCTCCGCTGTGGCAGATATTAATGCAGGTGACTGTAGATTACGTAAAACTTTTACACAAAGAACCGGTATAACTAAATGCAAATAAATCCCATTAACATTTGAACTGCCATTTCAAATGAAATTAATTTGTTATTGTCGATATTAAACTTAAAATGATGTTAAGCATAGTTTTGATTGATTGCGATTCTAGTTCATATTTGTTTGAGTGCATATGCATATCCACTGCTTTTAAGCTAACGTTTTTTTTGTTCAAGAATTTGTGGTCTAGAATAAAATTTAAGTGAAACGAAACCAACAAGAAGTGTTGAAAATGAGCTAAGAATTATATCAATGCATTTTTGTCATTATTATATTTATTGCACGGATTCTAATTTGATTTCAAAATATATAACGGATAACATCCGTGAGATAAGAGTACAGCCGTAATTGCTTTTAAAGTCCTCTAAAATTATGGTGGTATTTTCATTAAAGAATGCCATGATAAATTATTGAATGTCACATATAAACACTAAACATTTTTTAGAAAAACTACTAAGTTTTAAAAATGTTTTTTCTATAGGCTAAATTTCAAGTTTCAACCCCTCTTGCACCGCGTAGTCTCGCGCCAGCTGCGTCGGCGCACGCGCTTTCATACGGTAATGCCGGTTAATTGTACTGATAAATCTGCGCGCCACGCTCGTGCGCACGCCGCCTTATGGCCAGGCCGTACTATGCGCAGCCAGCGACTCTAAGAATGAATACCCTTTCCATTGCACGGTCGACAAGTTCACGGCACACCCGTTGTTATGCAACACATGCAATGTACGGCAAAATGGAAATTGGAGCGGTTTGCGTAAAGTCGTAGCCAGGCGTATGGTCAGCGTTTGGATGAGATAATGTTTTAATTAATTAAAAATTTTGGTGTCGCAATGTTTTCGGACAGTAGAGGCATGTTAATTTAATGTTGAAAGTAATTAATGAGCACATTAACATTGCTATTTGGGCATCCTATTAGGTACTTTATTTACGAGCTTCTACCAGGGGCTGGGTCGTATGAACTTTTTAAACTTTTTTCATGTGAACGGCATAAAAATAAGCTAGTTCCGTCATTTTATGTTTCTTCGGCTATTTCTACTCAAAAATTGCATAAAGTCAGTTATCTAAATATTTTTCAGGGTTTTTTATTTCTGGTTGACAAATATTTCCTTATAACTCTATGTTATAGCGTACCTTCGTTAAAGTTGTGGGCCTATATTTAGGACCAACATTTTAAATATACCTTTCAGAGTCAGTCAAACTGAGCAATGGATGAAATATTCTGATTAGTTTTACACCTTGTGCATGAAAATGTTTTCTTTTATACGTATCACCGTATTATTTTTAATTTCCATTTTTAAAAAAACATTCAACAGGTCAAATCAAGTTGATTTCTCTAAGCCACTAGTGGCCTAACTCTTACTGGTTTTAAAGATAACCAAGAATTAAAATAAGACAGATCTATAAAATGTATAATTTCACATTTAACAATGAAGTTATTATATGTACCAACGAAAAAAAACAAAATAAGACTATGTAGTTAATAATAACTTAATTGCCTACTATGTTGTTTCTACCAATCAAGTGATTCTTCTGCCAAAGTTAACTGAAATCAAGAAAATTACGGTGTATTAAATATTGTGTTGTAATGTAAATATTGTTTTCAAAAGGACTTCGTTTTCGTGTCCGGCTTTGCCCAATAAACATAATTGAAAACAGATTCCATAAGGTATCTATGCATTTTTTATAACGCCAATACCCTTAAAAAACCCAATTACCCAACATGTCAACCCTCGCGAAACCCATAATTATCGCATAATTACGTCCTGATTCAAAATACAAAATGAAATTGTTAGAAGCAAACGTAATTGGCTGTAATGAGGGTAAATCAAAGTCGGCATTTGGGGGGGCTATTTCGGACACGTGCACTAATTTCTGTGACATTCCAGTCGGCCACATAGCGCCATGTGATATCGTGGGAGTTCGCAAGTTGGGTTAAGCTTTATTTACGACGGGAATTACGGCTATGGTTGCTTACACTGACGTGGTTGACGTGCTCACTTTGAAATCATAACTTGGCGGACACGCAGTGTAACGCTACATGGCGATATTTCCCTCAACACGTAAATAAGGTTTCACGCTTTGTAGCACCCGTGTCTATGTCGCATGTTCGACATTTTTGCAGTCAATTTGACGACGGCTATTTCATTGGGAGAGTATGGAATGCACAATGCTTGGTGGGTGCAAATGTAATATTTTGTGTGTAGAAATAATCTACTCGGAGGAATGTGGTGATGTGTTTTATTTTTTGAGATACAGTATGTTGCCTTAATAGGACAGCATTGTAAACTTAATTAATTATTGCATCTAATGTACCGTTAAAATATATGTTTTTGTTACCTACCTACTATACTTTCGTTACAGTCACCAAGATCAATATCTGACACATAAATGTGTGGCAAAAACTTTCACGTTTGCCACTGGCAAGTAATAATGAAGGTTACTGCACCTAAGTATATAGGTATGGAAAGAATTGCAAGAGTTTATTGAATTAAATGAACTGGATATGGCTCAGAAGCGTTTGAACCGCTGTGTCTTGTGTGTTACGAAAAGCAATGGTAGCGAGAATGGAAATATTCGTTAATGTTCGTAACACACAAGAAGTTAAAAGTCGAAAGGCTTCGGAGCTTTACCCAACTCAGTTATCATAATATCACCAAATGATCAACAAAACTCAATAAATTAAATTTCCCATTAATAGAACCGAAACATCTGTTCGTAATGGACCTATCAAAATACTCGATTGCCATCAACATGTGGGGTGTGAGTTTGATCCACTGATTGTTAAAACGTCGTATTTTACGTAGCTACCTACTTCGCTTTTATTTTAGAGGAGACTAAAACACAGACTTACCTCTGAACTAAAATATCATCATCATTATCATCAACATATCACTGCCAGATTTGATCACCAGAAGTTTCAAAAAATAAACTCGTTTTTACAAGTCTTTTTAGCTTGCCGCATTTTTAGTGTGTCAAATTTTCTAAGTACGATTTAAGCCAATATTAGTGATCAGTTTGACTTTGGTGCCAATGTATATGCATTAGGTTAAATGACAACCAAATACTGCCAGCAAAAAAGCTCGTATGAAATATTAAATTTACAGCAAAAAAAATCAGAACCTACGCTTGGAATTTTGCTACAGCGAGCTATTGGCACTAAGACTTGTCATGTCCCCGGTAAATTATCAACTGCGACATCTGAGGCCGTATTGCGTAACGTTTCTGATGGTCGCGATCGCAATCAAATGACAGATTTTGTATGCGAAATCTGTCATTCGATTGCGATCGCGAGCCTCTGGGCTCTAGTATCTGCTGCGGTGTGAAAAACAAGGGAAAATCACCAAACTGTATTCCCAAAAAAGTCGTTACGAAAGTTATCCACAACATGTCTGTCGGTCAAGACTAAAAACATAGAAATATTGATCCATTTTGTATAATTGTACATAGAATATTTTCTTCCACAAAAAGAAGACAAGTCCGTTGAAATAATTATGAAAAATGAAATGTCATAATTATACCTGATAGATTTTCGAGAAAAATTTAAGTAAGAACCTGTTGTATGTTGTAAGTACTATCGTGTCCGTGTAAACAAAAAAAATGCAACAGTGTAGATACAATTCATAAATAAGCGGAAATGCCAAATTCGGTGCCAATCGTACAATAACAATTAAACGTACAAACAAATACTATGTACCCTTTATTTTTCATGAATTGCTCTATAATTATATTTTTTTAGTTTTATTGATTTATTTTAATTGATTTTTCTGATTACGATTCCTTTATTTCCAAATTAGAAAAGTGACTTTAGCTCCATATCAATTCTGTGCACTATTACATACAACAGAGGCCGTATTGCCTAACGTTTCTGTCTGACGCTCGCGATCGCAATCAAATGACAGATTTCGCATACAAAAACTGTCATTTTATTGCGATCGCGCGCTTCAGAAACGTTAGGCAATAAGGCCTCAGGGTCCTTTCCAGTTCCCATTTTGTGTATACCTAAATTTATCTAATAGGATGAACTGAATGTCTGTACTTAACATGGCTGTGTCTACGAGTATGTATATTTAAGATTTTAGTAATCAAAGTAATGTAGCGACATAGTTTTCTTGTGTTACAGGTCCTTTACTTAAGTTTTTCACCTATACCTACTGCCGATCTTTGAAGTATTGGTGAAGGCAGCAATTCTATTTTCCGCTAGCCACCTAAAAACTGACCAAATCACTTACGATCAAAGGCCTTTAAATAAATATTACTACAGTTCGAAGATAAAACGACATGTCAAAAGCAACAAATGGATTTTCCAACAAAACATTTTTGTGAAGGAGAAGTCGAAAATGTGAGCTATTGCTTAGAAATAAAAGTTAGAGACAGTGCAAGGTATATCTGAAGTTGGACGACAAATGAAGGAA
>NC_133482.1:8721427-8722917 GCF_025370935.1 Choristoneura fumiferana | reverse complement strand
GCAAGTTTCCTTACTGCTAGAACAGTAAGGAAATTATGTATGTACATGTAGTATTTTTTAGTCAAAGTTCAAAACATCGAAACGTGTTACCATTTGACATTAATTCAAATATGATTGGTTATTTTGGAGTCTTTTGTATTTTTTTTTCAACTCCAAATTTGTTACTTACGGGTATCCCGTGAAACCATATCGAAAATACAAACTGAGACATGGATGCACAGAAAAACCAGAAAAGAGACCAGCGCTGGAATCTTAGTCTTTTATTTTTAAAAATACAAAAAGACTCCAAATAACCATCATAATTTGATTGCTTAGTAGCGACATCTCTTGTCTAGGTGAGCGGTTGGTCCGAAAGAACGTGACGTCCTCTCGAGAGAGCGAAACATAGATGTCGCTAGTGCTCTGCATAAGTAGCGTAGTAGAAATAAGCAACCTGAGATATGTATGCATAGGAAAAATTCGTGTCTAAATTCCTGTCCAGCGGTGGTGTAGGGGTTATGGCACGCAGCACGGATTGCTGAGGACCTGTGTTCGATTCCCAGCGCTGGTCTCTTTTTCTGGTTTTTCTGTGCATCCATGTCTCAGTTTGTATTTTCGACATTTAAT
Source organism: Choristoneura fumiferana (assembly GCF_025370935.1). Taxonomy (NCBI): domain Eukaryota; kingdom Metazoa; phylum Arthropoda; class Insecta; order Lepidoptera; family Tortricidae; genus Choristoneura; species Choristoneura fumiferana. Next base: position 8,722,311 of record NC_133482.1, on the reverse strand, counting down.
TCAAACCTTAAATTAATAAACGGAGTACCTATTCATCAAAAATTGGTCCAGTCAATTTGCGATACGACTCATATTAAACATTGACAATGTCAGGTGTTGTCCGTGTTGTCAACGTTACTAAGTTGGTTAAGTAAAGGTTAGTTATCGACAGCCTTGACAGTGCGTGTCACGGACATGACTCATGAAATTATAATACACTTGTTATTTACTAACTGTGCAAAACTTTTTTCACGGCAATGCAAGGCGGCGGGCGCGTACGCATCCGGCCGAGCATGTACGATATGAGTCGGGATCCCGAAGCAAGGAAAAGCACACGAGAAGAAGACTGCTGTAACCAATCTGCCTGCCGCTGTGCTGCCGCCATGCCTTGCGTTATTATGTAAGAACATCTGACATCGGACACGACATCTTAAACGTTATTTAAGGGCGGTTTCAGGCTAGTGTTTTTACTGTACTTATAAGGTTGTTTTTGGCATAGCGCTTACAACGCGCGTTAGATTAAAGTTGATTAAACTGAAAGCCGTGGTGGCCTAGTGGTTTGACCTATCGCCTCTCAAACAGAGGGTCGTGGGTTCAAACCCCGGCTCGCACCTCTGAGTTTTTCCAAATTCATGTGCGGAATTACATTTGAAAATTTACCACGAGCTTTGCAGTGAAGAAACATCGTGAGGAAACCTGCACAAACCCGCGAAGCAATTCAATGGTGCGTGTGAAGTTCCCAATCCGCACTGGGCCCGCGTGGGAACTTAGCCCAAGCCTCTTGTTCTTAGAGGAGGCCTGTGCCCAGCAGTGGACGTATATAGGCTGGATGATGATGAAACTGAAAGCCTGTGTATGTGCTCATTCCTGTGGTTGTTCAACGCTCTGGAGAAACAATACCGCAC
>NC_133482.1:8676132-8713247 GCF_025370935.1 Choristoneura fumiferana | reverse complement strand
AGCTCTGTCCACTGTCCTAATGAAACTTACGGAACATCTGTCAAAAATCGCCTAGAGTGGTTTATTGAAACTAACAATATACTTAGCCAAAATCAATTTGGTTTTAGGCGGGCAGAGGTACCATTGATAATATAGCTGTTCTTATCACGGACATTAGACAAGCATTTTCCGATGGCAATACTTTGATTGCAGCATTTATGGACATTTCAGCAGCGTACGATAATGTCATTATTTCTCGCCTTCACAAAAACTTCAAAATCTTAAAGTACCACTTTTGCTTTCCAATTTTTATTATAAATTATGCGTCAGGAAGGTGTATCAATCTTACCGTTGATGGCACTAAGAAATCTAGGCTTTTGTGGAGAGGGTTACCTCAAGGCTCGGTTTTAAGCCCGCTACTCTACAACATATACAGCCATGACCTAGAAGATACTTTAGGTACAGAGGTTAAAGTTCTGCAATATGCCGATGACTTGCTTGTATATTGCTCACACCGAAATTCTGAGATAGCTTCAGTTTGCTTAACTGAATCCTTAATCACCTGAAAAACTGGCTGGATGACAATGGCCTTTGAGATTTCCCACTCTAAGAGCGTCGTGGTTCCTTTCGCCAGGACAAGGGTACCGCCTGTGGTTTCTGTCAATTTTGATGGCCACCCCATTCCAACGAAAAGCTTTACACGTTTCCTTGGTGTTGTGTTGGATTTTAAACTTACTGGTGTTCCCCATTGCGACTATACTGTAACTAAGTGCGAACGACTTTAAACATGATACGATGTCTTTCAGGTGTCTGGTGGGGTGCTCATCCATTTTCGCTTAGACTCCTATACAACGCTTTGATTAGAAGTAGCATGGATTATGGCACATTCTTATTAATCCCGGGTCAAGTTAATGGCTTTAAACGTTTAGATGCTGTCCAGTCCAAAGCTCTACGCCTGATCTGTGGTGCAATGAAATCAAGCCCTATAAATTGCCTACAAGTCGAATGTGTGGAACCACCTTTACATTTAAGACGTCAATATTTTGTCAGATAAGTTCTTATTTCGCTGCTTTCAAAATTCCAATCACCCCCTACGATCAAGCCTGCCACTATTAAATAACTCTTTGACATCATCTAGTTATTGGTCGCATAAAATAACTCCGTGCCTTGTGAAAAGCTTCCAAAGGTACAGGTCCCTACAATCTCCAACTATCACTATCCAGAAATACCCTTTTCTGTAATAATTTCTCTGCCTACTTTATCTCCTGATGTTCATCTCAATTTAGGAGTAACCAAAATGATATGGACCCTAACGTTAATTTCAATTCTATAAAAGACGATCGGTAGCATAGCTGGCATCATATATACTCTGATTCTTCCAACATGCGTCTTTTGGCCATGTGGGGGTTGGGGTGTACCATGCTCAATACAAAAATTAGTCAGAAAATTAAACTCCCTCCTGAAACGTCAGTATTTACGGGAGAATGCTTTGGATTACTTAAAGCCGTGGAATATATCTTACTTGCCAAACTCAGAAAAACTTTGATTATAACTGATTCAAAAAGCGCTCTTCAAGCTCTTAGTAAATTCCCATTTAACTGCAAAGTAATTTTCCCTGTCATTATCAAATTAAGAACTCTCCTTGCCAATTGTTCTGATTTGGGGTACTCAGTGTCTTTTGGTTGGGTTCCAAGTCACTGTGATATTTCTGGTAATGTAATTGCTGATCGGCTAGCCAATGAAGCTGTTAAAGATGGTGATCTTTTTTCCATATAAGAATTACAGTCATGATCTGGCCGCTCTCGCTGGTTCATCTCTTAGAGAGAGCTGGAGAGAGAAGTGGATTGAAAGTTGCCAGATCAAGGGCAAATATTATTATTCTATTCAACCTAGCATTCCGTGTAAACCTTGGTTTGGCAAATTAAATTTGGTAAGAGAGTTACCTGCTGCCTTATCCGTATGAGACTGGGTCATGTTTGTACTCCCGCCAGCCTTGCTAAATTTAAACTGATCGAGTCTGATGTTTGTGAGTGTGGCTTGGGCATTGCAGACACTAATCATATATTTCTCTCATGTCCTCTCCATGACAACTCCTTCCTTTATGAACAGCTTACATCCTACAAGGTCCCATTACCTACATCCATCTCTGTCCTTTTAGCCTCTAATGACATAACTATATATAACTAATTAAACATATTTATAAATAATAATGATATTAAAATTTAAATATGTATTCCTCATCTCACAAATTTAATTTATCATGTGTACCTATGTAAAATACTTATCTTTATTTCTTCCGTTTTAATCCCATGTAATCTTCTCCTGTTGAATTCCGTTTTCCGTATTCCAATTCCCGTATTTTCTACTGATTTCGTTTCCTTACCTTTACGCGTCTGTGGCGGATGCGCAAGCCGCGCGAGCCAGAAAAAAAAAAAAAAAAAAAAAAAAAAAAAAAACTGTCAATCAGCTGGTCTCAGAGGAAGTAAACAACTAAACACATGGAGAGGTATGGAGAGGCCCTATTCGATATAGAAATAAAAAAACACGTATTACTCTTTCTTTCTAAGGTGTGTTGGCATATAAAAACAAAGACGGCTTGACATTTATTTATTCTATACTCGCAAATGGTTGTCATTACGAGCAAGTGACATTTCATCATGGACGTACTACCTAAACGGGACCGAGTACTCCGAAAATTCGTATTTACGAAAATAAACCATATCACAAGGAGAGAAAGTATTTTTCCATAGCGCCTTCATAGAGGCTAATCCACGATGAGCTGCAAGGCCTGCAAGTGCTCGGCGCGATTTAGGTAGTACGTCCATGCGTTTCATCGTGCCATCCGCCATCTTATGCGACAGAGGCTTTGAGGTACGTGAGCTGTCAATTAAACTAATACTACGGAGTTTTTGGTGATTGTCAGTGTTATAAATACTTTTAAACTTAGTTTCGTGTTGTGGACATCAAGTGATGCAAACGCAATATGCCTTTGTGTTCCATAGAACAGTGTTCTTCTCGGAAAACGAGAAATCAAGCGTTTTTGATTCTTCATAGGTTAGTTGCCGTTATTCCATCAAATAGTGCCATTTCATGGTAATATTTACATAATGATAATTAATTTTCTGAAGCTTTTACCATTTCCATCCAAGATATTATTATGCAGATTTTTCACCATTTAACGTTGTATTTTTGGTTCCATTGAATTTGGTAAGATTGGCAATCTTCTTTAGTGTTGTGCTGTGCTGAATATCGACATAAGTAGAACTGAAATAACTGTATATTTCGTCCAAGGTTTATGACTAATGGCTGTTCTAATTTTACAGATTCCCTAAAAATGATGTATTACGGCGGAAGTAGTTCGACCCTATGGGCGCAGATAATAAATCCACAGCATAAGAAACTGGACATATGTTGGTTGCATTATGAAGAGTCGCAGCGCAACAAAACTTTAGACGTTATCAGATTCGCTATATTTGATATTTGTAACATGAGATAGTTGATGATTTATGTTAATTTAAAAATTCTTGTATTATTTAGTTTTTTTACAAATAAAGGGCATTTAAAACGTTGTTGTTGCTTAATTTAGTCAGCACAAGGTAGTCACAGTCACGGGTGCGCATTTTTTCACATGACTTTTTAAGTCCTATTATCGGAAGTCCGAAAATGTTTCTCATACCATTTTACATCATAACGATCACTTCATATTTTTTTTAATACTAACAATCGAAACTTGTTCATACTAATATTGGTTCTCATATATTTTGTTGTAAGTACTAACGATTGAAACTCCTAATAATTCTAATTCATAACGCCAATATTCATAACTTTGTTAATACTAATATTTGTTTTCATATATTTCATAATCATAAGTGTTATTTACCCGCATTTTTGACGCGCAGGGACTTGGAAAATTTTCGATGGTGCGAAATGATGAATTTAAGGAAGGACTCCGTTAGGTACGACGACGAGCGAAGCGAGGAGGAGTGTTAGGTAGAACCGTGACCCTACAGCGCGCAAGCCTAGCGAGTGAAGCGAGCGTGCCGCAGCAGTGGCCGGCGAAGTGCTAGGACCGAATATATTTTTCAACTAATATAATATAAAGATATAAGTAAATCTTATTTTAATTAAGTAGTTACCGTTATGAAAAACAATATTATGAGTTTAAATTTTCTTATTAATCCATTATTAAAAAGAAAATTTTGATATTCGTCTGTTATGAAGGACAATTTTCTGAAAAACAACATTATGAGTTGAGACGTGTTCTTAGTAATGACATTATGAGTAAAAATAATATGAACACTGTCTGTTATGAGTTCCAATGTTAGTAATAAAAAATTATGAACAAATAAAGAATGAAGAGTGATTATTATGAACACAAATCGGCAGTAAAATAAAAAATAGGAATAAGAATTTTATGACAGTCAATATGGACCTCACAGTCACGCGCTACTTAATTCGTGCAAGTCTCTGAAAAAGCCTAGCTTTCTTTTGCAAGTTCGGCAACATGTTTTTCCACTTGTATCGTATTAGTTATCAGTAGCCTTAATGTGATTTAAATTATCGTAAAAGATTTTTTTAACACCATATATACGTTTTTGGCAGGTGATTTTCACTTGCAATAAAAAAATTTCTGGTGATTATTGTGACCATATTAAATAATGATTTATTTGCTGTTATTTTTTCCTCCTGTTAATAGACATTGCAAAATAATTATTAAACCTATTTTTTTTTTCAATAAATAGTTGCACATATTTAATTTTTTCCTTGTCATCAGTATTTCAGTAACTACTGATTTCGAGATACCTCTACCCCTACCCCAAACGAATGTTATATTACCAATCTCCTTGTAAGCACCTATATGCAGTCAAAGTAATTATGAACAAAGTGAATTTTAAACTGATTTTTTCCAAAAAGAAACACAAAATATTGATACCATTCCTGCTCAAAGTATTAACCGCTAATAATTTGAATATCGATATCGAATATTTTGGTTTCGAAATTGATATCAAGCCTTGAGCTCCATTTTATGCGACATGTTTAGGTATGCACGCGTATTTTGTAGGTATTTCCAGTCCATAGGTGTATAGGTCTATGCAGTTGGTCCAATTTTTTTTTATTTATATCTCAAGAGATAGGCAAAAGGAACTAAGCCTATACAGCTGAAAGTTTGAAGTCATGTTACACAATCGTCTTGGTCTGTCCTAGTTCTTCTAGTTTCTCTCGCAAATGTGATGAAAAATATTGTATGTCGCACGGGCGGTACTAGAATTACGAACATCGACTCATTAAAGCCCTCAGTCTTCGACTTCGGTTTTCTAATAGACTCTCGTTCGTAATTCCTTATTTACCGCCCTTAAGACACAATGTACTATTACGCAGAACAGCCTTTAAGAAGTTTCTTATCTTGTATGTTAAAAAAATAAGATATCTACATTAATCCATAGATGTAAGTGCTTTGGGGTAATTCCACGTGGATTTTTGATGAGTTGACATGACGTTTGTAATTTCGTTAATTACTCCGAGTTGGTACATTATATTTAAAGTCTTAGGATATTTCTGTCGTTTCCACTAATCGATCTTATATACTGTATAAAAAAGTTTCTAAAATATGATCGTTTTATGGAAATATTGGTATTCAAAACTAGATACTTATTTTTTTTGCACAGGGGCTATTTCGAATATAGCGGGGTTATTCTGCGTGTTATTGAAAGGTGGACTTTATTATAATTTGGCTCAAGGTTCATATTCTTTTTAGGCTGAAATTACCCCATTCATTTTTATTTTTTATTTCGTTAGTAATATCCATAGTTACAGATTTTTCAATCTCTGTATTCCGAAATAACCCCACAAACGCAATGTGGTTCTCAAAATTTGCCGCAAAGGAATATAAAATCTACATACATTATAGAACAAAGCTGGACAGATTATTATGATCTTTGATGTGTGGATTGTAGAGTTTGTCTCCGCCCCGAATAGCAGAATAGGGGGAGAGGAGCGAAGCCGCGAGTATATACTAGTAAGTAATAAAACAATTAGAAATGCCATGTCACTTTTATATTTTGAACTAGCTTTTACCCGCGGCTACGCTCGCGTGTACCATAAACATTTCAATGAAGCAAGCAATCAAGCAAGCATGCTAGCAAGCATTTAAGCAATCATTTAAGCTAGCTTGCAAGCAAGTATGCATGCAAGCAAACATTTAAGCAAGCTTGCAAGTGAGCATGCTTCGCTCGCGTGAACCATAATCATTTCAAAGAAGAAAGTATGCAAGCAACTAAATAAACTTCATGCTACATCGTTTTGATAGCCGAAGTATCAGGTACGCTACCCTGTTCGACACACTGGAGATCTCTTTAATGTTGTTAGAGAGGGATCTATTAACAAGGAACCCTACGCCACCCTCTGATGTTTGATCATCCTCGCGGAAGTACAGAAGGTGGCCCGAGTCTAAGATGATAGTGCCCTCTCCCTCTCTATGTATTTCACTTAACTCCTGAATATGCCACCTTATGTTCTCCAGCTCCACTTCCAACTGCGCTAGAAGAGTCCTAAAAGTCCGTCCGTTCTACGTAGCCAGGGTCAGTTTACTTAGGTAGCCTTGGATCGCCCGGGATTCTTAGCATCCTCTACCCCCCCCGTTACCATGAACACTACTATGGCAAGAAATAGCGGGGCGACCGGGAACTGGGGACCATCTCTTTGCCGTGCGCTTCATTCTGGTAGGGGTTTGCCCATAATCCCACACTGGGCATGCGAGTTGGCGATCGTAGGGCACAGTTTATTGCACCGCCGATGCTGCAGCCCATCAGGGCCCGGAGACTTAACTGTGCCGATTTTGGCTGCGCTATGCCGCAATCAGCCAGCTGCCAGAGCCCAGTCTGTTAGACGGCAGGGTGCACCACGGGCAGGTAAGGTTGGCTTGGGGTCCATAGATGAAGGTTGGCCCCTTGCACCACAAATAAAAAAATGAAATCTTGAAAAGTTGAAAGTTTGAATACCTCAGACAATTACCATACTAAAGTAAGCTGGGTTATTTCAGGAATCACTTCACTGGAATAACCCTAAAGGGTAATTTGGGAACAAAAATTAAACTATAGCTAGGCCTTTTAGACTGACACAGTCATTCGCAAAAAACGATTATTGTCATAACATTAATAGTTCAATCTTGTAACTTATCAGGTTTTAGAGTTAGCGGTGTTGGGTTATTTCGTATTTAATTTTTTGGCACGAAAATGCACTCGACCCAAAAAAATATATATTGTACGTCCAACCGATGTCAGCGCCTCGCATCATCTGGAGAGACGCGAGGAGCGGTAAATGGGGCGTCCATTTAAGTGCTGCCAGTGGTTAAACATCAACACGTTAAGGAGAAATTTTAAATAAATGGAATAACCCGTTTACAGAATTACCCAAAGCACTTAATAAATAATCACCATAATTTTACTATTGGAACATTAATAACAATAATTTATAATTTAATGCTTATCACATATTTAAATTTTACCTATAAAGGAGCATTTTTTTACCCGACTATAAAAGATCGTATATAAATCGTATGTAAAGATCGTACCTAATACGTTTGGTTCACAGCACTACGAGTAAAGTAAGTAGTCTATCTATGGTACGATTCGATTATGTATGACATCATCGGCTCGGCATCGGTCGGTAGAGTAGTTGAGTTTAGCAAATGAGGTCGAGCTCGACGTACTTTACTTAGGCTCGTCGTTTCGTTAGTAGTTTGTTAGTTTAGTTCGCTGACAGGACGTGGACTGCCGTGGACAGGACGTCAGGCGAGCGCACTGAACGTGTTTTGTTTTCCTGAATTTTACGCCGTCGAGTTTACCTGCGACTATCAAAGTACGTAAGTAACCTAATACTTATTCTTCTTTACGGTTTACAATGTATACGTATATCACTGTTTCACTATCAAATATTACATGTGACTAATAAACATTTGTTGTGCAATTCTAATTATCAAAGAACATTTTCCTGTTCATCAACTTGTTCAAGTAGTTTTTGTCTGTCGGCCGTACCCACAGAGTTACCAATTAATTAAAAACTTTTCTGTTTTTTCTTAATAAACGTGTTGTTAGTTAATATGAAATATTGTTTCGCATAAGAGAATATACTAGGGAGGGATGTAAAGCGGTAAAATTACTTCCGTAAAATTCGTTACAATACGATATTTTACGTAAAATACGGTAAGATTGGGTAACTTTAGCTTGATTTTGTGACATATTTTTCACAAATAATGTAGACATTAACAGGTTAATGCATGAATAAGTGTAGTCAGTCAAAACAAGTCAACTGATCGCGATAGCCGCGCCGGCCCGGCCCGCCGGCTCGCCGTTTGCTCAGTCGCCACTCGCCAGCCAATAAACCTACTACGGAACGGCGGCAGCGCAAAATAAATATTAACATAATACAAGTAACAGGCAGTAGACCGGCTCGGCCGTATTCTTGAAATTTATACCTACCTACGGCTGCGCGGAGCGCTAGGGTTGGCAACTATAAAAAGTAAAACAGACGTGTGTAGATTTTTATTGTATGTGTGTAGTTTTAGGTGTAGGAACAAAACATAAAATATGTTCATTTCATGATTATTTATTTATTAATTAATTATAAGTTGGTAAGTAATCGAAAAAAGATTGCGTCCATTGCGGCAAGTTCGAAACGACTTGTTGTTGAATTTTATGACATGAAAAATTCTCATTGTTATGAAGATTTATTAAAAAAAAAATTTGGGAAACAGGGACACGGTTGTGGCGACAGGTCTATTTCTTTAATTTCTTTGAAAATCGAAGCTATAATTTTGCAATTTATGTGCTTCCTTTTCAACGTTGACTACAATATCAGTTCAATATCTCAAAAACGGCTAAACCGATTTAGATGAGACATGTCTAAGAACTATTGCTAGAAAACTTGCTTTCAAATAAAAAACCCTTATTGTGTAAACTATATTGTGTACGATTATTCAATGTTTGTATTATTAACGTATAGGATAGTACAAATAGCTGTAAGTTAGTTGTTTTTTTTCTTTGTATATTAAAATGAATAAAATATAATGGCAGGGGGTCGCCAAATACTTTTAAGACCAAGGGGGGGGGGGGTCGCGTCCTGAAAAAGTTTGAAAAACATTGCAATAGACCATGCATTCGCTATAGACAAAATATCTATGCATGTTTAGACTAAGTACAATTATCGATGTATGTGAGTCACCCTTAGAGTATACCTACTGTAATGTATACTCTACGGAGTCACCGTAGTAAGCGGTAGCTTCATGAGATCATTTGATTAATATGGCGCAATCTCGAATCTATTTTCACCAGACTGCGTCGATGACTATGAATAGTTGTTAATCCTCTTTGGAGTCCTTGATAAATGCGAGAAAACTGAAATATTTCAGCAGATTGTTGGGCAAGTTTGTGTGTTTTTTTTTTATGGAAGATGATGTTGAATTTGACTAGGTAAACTTAAAACATTAACCAATGATTATGAATGGTAGCATTAGCAACGCCATTTAAGCCGTTGAGTAGTTACGAGAGGACATAGGAATAGACATACATACATGCTTACATACATACATACATACGCGTCAAACAAATAACCCTCCTTCTTCGCAGTCGGGTAAAAAGACTCCAAATAACCAATCATAAGATGATGTTCACTTAGACTCGGTAAACTTTAAACATTAACCAATGATTATGAATGGTAGCATTAGTCAACGCCAATTAAGAATTAGGTCAATCTATTCCGAATATATATATTTTTTACTGTTTTAAGCAATAGGTAGCCACTTTCATGAAAAGAAATTGCATCATCTTAGTTTTAGTTCTATAGTCTTATTACTGTAAGGTGGTGGTGCTTATGGAACCAAAATAAATCTTTCTTTATTTCTTTTTTTTTCTTTCTTTCATCACCGAGTGAAGTACAGTCATCTGCATTTATATCTGCCATGCACAGCAGACCGTGCAAGAATATCTGACACGTCCTTCCGGGCCTAGAAATAGAGTCTGACAGATATTTGCGCACGATTTGTCGTGTCAGATATTGGTGCTGCAGATGACTATATTTTCAAGCTTATTTTTTTATGATGCCCTGCCACGGTACTTAACTTACATTACTTCTAAAACGCTGAATTTTCATTTACAGAAAACATCATGGCGCCACTGGTGCTGGAGGGCGCTACGTTGGGCAAGCGGCACCAAAACTACAACAACTTGTTAAAAAATGCCACTTCCTCCAACAAAGCTCAGCCGGCTAAAATCGACTATGAAAAAACTGACGTCGAAAATCTATTTAATATAGATATTGCTAGCAATAACAAAGATGTGGAGTATATACTAGATGTTCTTAAAAGTGACGACATGCTCTACGTGTCAAGAGCAATCAAACGGTCCAATTGGCTGATAAATGATGACCAATTCGCTCACATAATCGAACCTCAGTACCTTCACTCTGAGCTGTTCCCACAGATGATGCCGAAAGCGAGCAGCAAATTCCTACTTCATATAAGACTAACTTTGAAAAACGAATCAAGGATTGAAAAGTTTTTCCAATACTTTAGACATGAGAAGCTTAAGACAGCTCTTAAATGGCTGCCAAAGTGTCCCTTGAGTGTTATTGAAGACGCTGTGGAAAAACATGCTACTGAGATTTCTCCGGATACTCTAAAACGCTTGTGCGAAAGATCAAGTACAGTCCTCGAAATCTTCGTAAAATCGCATAACGGCTACAAGACAAATGAGTTAAAAGCCGCAATGATTTTACTGCGCAGCGACCCTGAAAAATATCTAGACGCGTTAAATACAACCCAACGGTATTGTTTGCCTGAGTTCGGGAAAAAGAAAACTGAAATCGTTATGAAAAAGTGCCCTAACAGGTTTATCGATAACTTTGAAAAATTCATGTACAATATTGATTTAGACACGTTTGCTAAATATTTAAAGAAAGAAGATATCAAAAGTTTTATTTTAAAACAGTTGGAGAATAAAGAAACAAAATCTTATTTTGATCACGACAGAGTACTTAATTTTATTAAGTACATGCCTAAAGAAAGTAAATTTGAATTTACGAAGCAATTTATTGAAAGAAAGACTGAAATACCAGAAAATGATTGCGGTATAGCACTAAAATGTTCAATGAGTTACGATTATTGTGGTGGCGGTTTTGGTGGTCGTGGTGCCAGCAATTCCAGTGTTTATCGCTGGTATAAATATGCTCCATTCGACGTCGCATTCCCAGATTTAAAGAAAATGATTCGAACAGAATCAAATCCAGATGAAAGAAACGCTATGTTGTTGATTCTAGTCACTACGGCACGACGAAATTTAGCAAACATTCAGTCCTTGTTGCAGTATTACCGTGAGAGACACATCAATGAGCCATTTAGATTCAAAATACAGTTTATAAATGATTTGCTTCATAAATCTGATTCTCATCTTTACGATGACAAAATGTGGGCTATTTTGGATGAAATATTCCGCAGTATGGAAGTATATATAGAGTCTGAAAACAACGTCCAGACGTGCCTTAAATCTATTATTGTACATAAAGTAGTACGTGATCAAGCAGTACCCGAAATTGTGGAACAAAAATTTAATTTTGATTCATTAAATTCATTTAAAAACAAATTAAACGAAAAACAAAAAGATAAAGTATTTGCATACCTGTATAATCTTTTCTTGAACAAATTAAACAGTCGCGATATTTCTAATCATGTAGAACTTGCAGAATATGTAGAGCTATTTCAACAAGGACTATATTTATTAAAAGATTGGAAAAAAGACCTTGTTGATTTTCCGGTTTTAATCGACAAAATAAAGTACTGTGCTAAGATCAAGAAAGAAAAGGGATGGACCACGTCCTTGACACCTTTGTATGATACTAAAAAATCATGGAGGAAAAATATTTTTGATGAATCACTCATTCTATCTCCCTCCCAAATTGTTTGCATGAATGCGTTGAAACACGATCCAGAGCTTTTGGTGCGCAACAAAGATGAAGTAGAAGCGCTACGCTTCAACGATGCTATTTCAATGAAACAAGTTCTGCGCAAACTGCGCGTCTACTGGCCGCAGACCATGGCTAATGAGTGGCTGTCATCGTACCGCGAACGACTCGTCAAGACCAGCGGACACAAAGCGGCCGTCCGTGGTATGTGTTCTCTGCTAACTCAACAGCAATTGATTGAATTCTTAAAGAAATACGAACCCCACGAAACCAAGATTAACTGGGCTGATACTGATGAACTCGAGTTGAACATTTGTAAGAACATAGCTCAAAGTATGCATATCGCTCGTCCTCAAATCAAACCAGAAGCTGTCCTGGCGTACGCTAAAGGTGACTACGTACAATTTACTCAGCCTTCTTTGAACGCTATCTTATACAACATACAATCAAGTCGCAGCCGCGAGTACGTTCTTAATCTTCTTAATAACATAACATCTTTACAAAAGCACGGCATTCATCTTGCATTTACTAAGCTGTCACCAACTGAAATGAAACAAATATTTTTAGACGTTTGGAAGTCTAACAAAAACTCGTCAGTTCGCGCCGCTCTTTTTCAAAGCACTCATGAATTATTATGTAGAGAACAAGATGAAGCTCTCATTGCGGAACTTTGGGAATTAATGCAAATATTTATGGATAGTTTGACAGCGGAAGAAAACAAAACAATATTTAACACATTCGGTAAATTGGCTAGAGTACATCACAGTATAAAATCAACGTATTGTATGAAGAGCTACAGGTTCCTGAAATCCCTGCCGCCGAAAGCAGATTGTAAAAATATTATTGGAAAAATGAAAGAAGAAATGAATAACATTATCGAAGAACTTGATTCGGACTTTGTCGCGGATATAATCTTAGAATTTGTAGATCATATTATTTTAAAGAAGAGTTATGGATACTCACACAGGAATGACATGCAATTACTTGTTTCTTATTTACTTAGTGCCGACGATGAACATAGTCAACATCAAAGATTTGAGAAAGTATTAGTGCCTTTAATGGAAAAGTCAATTGCGTCATGGGATAAAGTAAATGAACGTTCTTGTTATGTAAGGCAAAACTTTGAAAGAGTTCTCGATCACATGTATCGTTCTACCATAGACTTCGCATTTAAAAGAAATAAAGTAAAGCCAGTCGCGCTGTACAGTAATATTTTAGCAAAACTTGAAGCTTCTTTACCAGTCACACAAAATTACCTCTTGTTTAAACAGTTGAAACTTACTATTGCGTTTATAGATAAATTATGCAAGAATACCTCGGATTCTGAAACTACCCAAGACTGGGACTCAAATGCAGAAAAGCAGTACATAGCCATCACATCTGATTTCGGAGAAGTTGTGGCTCAATATTTGAAAGAGGATACTAGTTTATATGGTCTGTCTGTGTGCAGAATATTTAGCAGGGCCCTGGAGCAATTGCTCGACGTATTTTATGTTGGTAGAAAAGTAAAAGTAAATTATTTAAAAAATTGGCTCGGAGACGAGGCATTTGTTGCAATGTATTTGTTGGTGATCAAGCTTATGGATAGTTACTATAATGATGATGATCCGAAAGAAGATATTATACAAATTCATAAGATGTTAGTAGCTCATCCTGTACCAGAAGTAGAGATACATTACTACAACAAATTTGGTGATAATCCTATGCTTTCCTAATTTGTTACTACTATTATATTTACCCGATAACGGATTAGAAACAATTGTTGTTTTGCTAGTATTATTACGCTTTGCGATTTTATGTGTGTATACTCCGAAATATTTTATTTCCGAATTTGCTGATTCCGATATTCAAAACTCCGATTTTCATAATTCCTCAGACATATAATTCCGATTACTTAAAAATTATTAATGAAAAACACGAAATGTTATTGACCCGAATACAGTAGGTATTCCGATTAACAATTTTCCGGAATGACATTGTTCATTCGGAAATATGACATTCGTCAAAAAAAACTTCGTGGTTTTAATAATCGGAATCTTGAATTTCGAATCTCGGATTAATATCAATTAGTTTAGGTAAATTGACCTGCATAGGTTAGGTTAGGTTAGACTTTGTGTCACATAGCTGAATATGAATAACTATTACTACTGTTTTAGGCCAATCTTACCTACATAGCTTACGTTAATGAGTCGGGGTTCATTAATTTCGTATTTTTAACATTTCGGATTGTTATTGAGTCTGACTTCTTAGTGTTCGGTGTATTAAAATTCGGAATTTTGGAAATCGTAATTTTCAACCTTAGATATTTTTAATTATCGGATTTATGAAGAATCGTACTAGACATATTAGGAGTTATAAAACATTCGGAATTATAAAAATCGGTATTTTGAAATTCGTGATTCCGACGTTCGGAATTTAGTTTTTCGTATTTAAGTAGTGTACCCATACTTGTTAAAGTTATTGTTGCACAAAATAAATGCTTTATACCTCATTAGGGGAAACGTATTAGACGATAGCCTTTAGAGTAACTTGAGCCTTTTGCCTTTTATATGTCGGCGGCAGATTGTAATATTCGCCAGATCACTAAATTCCTAGGCATATCATAAAATGGCGCCATTTCATTATTTGGCAGTTTAGGCAGATCATGAAACGTCGCCATATCGGATTTGGGACTTAAAAAATTTCAAGCAAAATTAGTATGGAGCCAGGACAAATTTTGAAGTACATTTTGATCAAACAATAGCTAAGGTTAACGACTTAATTCGGTTCTGGCACTTCGCCACATAAAATAGCGCCATATCATGATATGCCTAGGAATTTCGGGATCTGGTGGATTTTACGATCGGCCGCCGACATTAAATATTTTATCATATACATTAAGCAGTTAAAAAATAAAGCTTTGTTACAATAATATTTTTTATTGACGCCAACCAACAAAATGTTCCTTGTTTTCCCATCAGCGTGTTATATAACCATTGAAGAAAGTATTTCAATTTAAGTTTCAAAGAAATATATGTCTCGGTGTGCGATGTGGAGTAGTCCGTTCTGATTTTATGCAATTTCTTATAATCTATTAAAGTAAAATAAATTTGTACCTACCATAAACAAAATATAGTACTCTATTTTGTCCATGGTACCTACTGATTTTTATTATTTTTCCAAGCGTCGAATGATCGTTTCATTATCTAAAAGGTAAGAACAAGCAGTTTAATGAGGGCTATCGCGTATGAATTCGCCGCGAGAGGCGCTAGTGTAGCGAGAGGTCTCCGAAATGTCAAATCTCACTGTTTTTGGGTGAGATACGCGGGTTTATTTATAATTAGAATTATTTTGTGAATATTTTGCTATCCCTGAAATTAATTATGGGAAATATGCGTTACGGGCTTACGGGGCAATGAATGTGTGTTTTGAGACAGTTTTGTCTTTTGGAAACCTTTGTACTCCCTTTTTTTCAGAAAAAAACGTGACTACGCAATACTGTGACATGCTCGATATTTTTATGGTACGGTTTTAAGGCATTAAATATGATTTAAATGCAAATTTTGTTTAAACACCCGTAATAACAAACTAAGCACTAGGTATACTTCAGGCAGGACCTTTGTCTACAGTGGCGCCAACTGGTCAACGCGAAAACGGTAGCCCTCATCATCCCAGTTAGAGAGCCTATTCTAAGCTAAACCTACGTCGAGTGGGTGACTTTGCTGCCTAAATCCTAACACCCGTGTGCCTACTGGTATCCATCAAGGGGGTTGGGTCGACAAATACCAGTAACGAAGAATAAGAGTGCGAATAAATAAATAAATAGATAAAGCGGACAACATCTTGGTGAATTTAGGACACCGGTATGGCATCTCAAACCCTCCAAAACCCTGGGAGAAAAATAAGGCCTGTCTCTTCCGGTATAATACAAGACCCCGCCCTTACTCCAATACACGTACTCTACATTGAAGACGTTCCCAGGGAATGCCAGCCTGTCCGTTAACCCGTTACCACCTCTAGGTGACCTTGGCTCTCATTCTCTAAGAATCGGCTTTTACTGAGCCGAAATTCGGTTGGATTCTCTGCTACCCCAAGATTAATACTTAATCCAAAACTTCACAATCAAAAACATAAAACTCAAAATCCCGCTAAACCCCGTTTTAACTATTAAATAAACGCTTCGAATCACTATGTAGTCTCCAGCAATGAATATCAAATCACTCGTATTTTGGCGATAAAATACACAAAGCAAAGAAATTCACACAAAAGAATACACTATATAATTAACACAAGAAATTATAAAACCACCAACAAAAATTACGAGAATAATTGATACTCCAATAATTCAGGGAGAACCTTTTCCGAACTCGTAGCAAAATCAAAGTGTGTCGGCTCGTCTTAGCGCTCCTTTTTATACTTAAACGCTAGTTACATCTACGACAAGGATTACATTTTCTACTCTGGTTATCCTGACCTCTTTAGTTATTTTTTCTACTCTAATCTGGCCACGGTCGCTTCTTTCGTTACATGGGCTTCAGTTACTACTTTTCTTCTCTGGCTATCCTGACTTTTGTAGTTACGTTTTCTACTGTTGCCATGGTAGCTTCTTTCGTTACATTGGCTTCAGTAAGCTAGCGTTTAAGTATAATACTTACATAGATACTGACGATAAATGACAGACTTTTGACGCCCGACGAATGAAAGGTTTCGGTGTTTCGCTTTCATTCAATGTCCTATGTTACAAACGCTAGTAGTTTCAGGCAAGTGAGACAAAATAATTCAAAAACTCACAACAGAATAATATTTATTTGAATGAAATGAAATGAAAAAGTATTTATTTGTCATTATTTTTTTACATAGGTTTTTGTACATAGCCCTGCAAAACTGTTTACACAGTTTGTCTGCAGGATACAGTCTCTATAAAATATAAGATAATGTAATGTATAATTTATTCTTACATAAACTATTATAATTATTGTTACAACTATGTCTTATGGAAGAGTTTCTACTAGATACTTTTTAAGGATCTTTTTAAATTTATTTTTATCAGTTTCTAGGCGGATGTTATCAGGTAAGCTGTTAAACAAATACGGTAGTCTTTTGTTTAATGTTCTATCACCGAAGTAGTTGGTCACTCGGGGCACTTCATATTTACCTGAGGACACCGACCTAGTATTATGACTATGGTTGATCAATACTAAACTATGCTCCAGATTGCTATGATTATTTATGGCTACTAGGTATTTATGTTTTAGTCGTACAGGAAGTATTTTAAGGATTTTGAATAATTTGTAATAATCGCCATTACAGCTCTGCTTAGTTTTATTGTTTACAAGTAATTTTAAAAATCGTAATTGCAATGCCTCTAGTTTATCGATGTAGGATTTAAATGTTAGGCCATAGGAATCGAGAGCATAGCTCAATATTGAGTCTACTAAGGAAAAGTAAAGTTGTTTGAGAATGTTTTGTGGTGTTCTGAAACTTAAATGATAAAATTTACCAAGAAGAATTCTAAGTTTACTACAGAGATGGTTTATGTGTTCATTCCAAGAAAAACTTATGTCAACTCTAATACCAAGATAAGTGACCGAATTAACTTTCTCAATGGGCTTACATTGGCAATTAGTTAGGCTATTATGTATACATGAAAAACTATGAGTGAACATGGGTGGTGGTGTTTCCGTATTACAAGTATATGGTGACTGAATAATCAGAAGTTTTGTTTTGTCCGAGTTTAATATAATACCATTATCATGGGACCATTTGACTACTGCATTTACGTCTTGTTGTACCAAGCGACACGTCTCGGTAAGATCAGTGCCGGGTCTTAGAGTACAGAGGTCGTCAGCAAACATGTGTGCAGTGCTGTTCTGTAGTACCCCACACAAGCTGTTGACGTGCATTAGGTAGCACACAGGACCACATACGGATCCCTGTGGGACCCCGCAGCGGACCTGTATCTCGTCGCTGAGAGTGTCGCCTAGCTTCACACGGTAGGAACGTGATGTGAGATACTCGCGGAACCAAGGATTTAGCGGTTGCCCCACACCACATTCGTCCATTCCATTCAAAAGGGTGTCGGTTTCTAGCGTATCAAATGCTTTTTTGAAGTCATAAAATATAGCTACGACAAATTTTCTATTGTCTAAATGTGTATTTATCTCATCTGTGAATCTACTTAATAATGTATTAGTACTTTTATTTTTTTGAAAACCATGTTGATTGTCATAAAGTATATTGTTTTTTTGCAGGAAGGAACTTACTTGATTAACTACGCATTTTTCAACTACTTTGTCTATACTCGATAAGATGGATATTGGTCTGTAATTAGAAAAGTCTCTACGATCACCCTTTTTGTGGATTGGACGAACCAAAGATTCCTTGAGCTTGTTCGGGTATTTACTTTCAGTCACTGAGCGGTTTATAAGTTTGGCTATGATTGGGCTGACTTTGTCTACAACTAACTTTAAGTCGGACATACGTACCAGATCGCACCCAGGAGCTTTATTATTATCCATTTTATTTATGACACGTTTAACATCTTCGCTACTTACTGGTTGCCATCTCATACATACGTTCGACTTATTTACATGTTCATCCCTTTCCAGCCATTTATCATTACAATTATGTTTTATCTGTTCAATTTCATTACTAAAATTATAAGCAAACTTGTTACAAATATCTTTTACACTGCCCTGTTTTTCCATACTATTTAATACTGATCTATCTATAGACGACCTTTCCTTTCCTAATAGATTATTAATTTTTTCCCATACTTTTTTTATGTTTCCGTTACAATTAACTATACTTTGTTTATCATATTCATTTTTACTTTTTAAAATAGCCTTCGTACACTTATTTCTATACTTAGTATAAGCTAGTCTTTTTAACATATTCTTTGGTTCATTATACCATACCATAAATAACCTGTCACGTTCTGAGATCATTTTTTTTAAGTTATCGCTTATCCAACTTTTATTATTTCTATTTCTAATATTATTATAATTTATTTGCACTTTATAGCATTCACTATAAATATTATTAAACAAAAGATTTAGTGCTTTATACAGTTCTATTGGACATTCTAAATGTAACAAGTCATCAAAGTCGGTTGCCAGTAGTTTTTCCCTAACTAAGTTATTATCAAGCACAAATTTAGTAGATAGCGGTGCCGGTGTAGGCGCAGCGAGCGGGCGACCGCGGGCGCCGCGGCTCGAGCACGGCAATGTCACGAGGTTGCTTCGGCGATTTCCGTTCGGCGTCGCTGTCGCTGCGAGCTCGCAGCCCGTGCCCGGCGCAGCCACACGCATGCGCATGCGCCCGCTGTCGCTCGCTCCCCCGCTGCCCTCTTGGCTCTGTTTCCATTCTATTGCGGCGGCAATAAGAAAGTGATCCGATATTTTGTGCCTTATAACAGCAGAGTCGATGACCGATAGTGGTGCTCGGACATAAATATGATCTAGGCATGATTCAACTACCTTGCCTATTACAATTTCTTTTCGAGTAACATCTTTTATACATTTAATAAAACCATATTCGGACATGATGTTTTCATATGTCAGGACTCGATTATTTTCGCTGTTTAGGAGATTAATATTTATATCGCCACAAAGCACAACTTTTGAGTTGGTTGGTAAACTATCTAAAAGAGTTCGGAGCTCGGTGAAAAATTCAGATATTCTATCTTCTTTGTTATATCTCGGAGGTCTGTATATTGATACCACATATATTTTTTCGTTTTTAAATTTAAAAGAAATGGAAACGCACTCTGCCGAGCGCATACGGCTCGCGGTGGACAGCGCAGCCGTCTCGCTCGCGCTTGCCGCTAGGCTCGTGCGCGAGTAGACAAGAACTCCGCCCCCACCGCGATTTTCGCGAGTATGTACGTCGACCTTGAATCCTTGAATGCTAAAAAATGACAACAACGAATAATTTATATTTGCTTCCGTAATAACTAAAATATCTATTTGCTTTAAATAATCACAGATTGCTACAAGGAGTTCACTGAAATGTTTTGTTATGGAACGTATGTTTACATGCAAGATACATAAATCTTTGCGATTTTTATTATAATGCCAATCACTTAAGCTGTCGATACAAGAATAGTTGACAGATTCATCAACTATGTGATCTAAAGTACAATTCAATAGAATCTGTCAATTTTCTACATATTTAAGACACCCTATCGTGGGCAACACTTGATTATATATGTCCCTGTTTTGCAATTATGATCTAAAAGGAATCAAAAAAAATAATAGTCACATCACAAAGCCTTAGGCAGCCCCGTGTTTATATTAGTAGGCTGGAAGTGTCTACAAGATTGTCAGATTCTATTGAATTGGAGTTTAAGTAATGTAAGTCTGCGAATGTTGAGTATTAAAATTAACTCACGTTATAATTACATAATAATGTTTGTACCTGTATTTAGATACTTAGGAGGTAGTTAGATTCATTTATTGCGCAGGTCATCGATGTCACTCTCAGCTTTGATCCATATAGGTTTCTCGCCGTCTGTTTTTCTTACTAATATGTTACCGTTAGAATTTGCTGAAAGTAGAATCTCCTTTGAAGACTGGTCGTTCCTGGTAGCGAACCTTGGATTGTATAGTCCTGTTTTGGCTATTTATACAGACTATTTAATGGTAAAAGGCTTTACAATGCAAGTCATTTTGACTAAGACTAAGGCAGATGAAAGTCAGTGGCTGACCGGTACCAGGTGATCCGGAAGTTACTTATTGGTCAATATGATGAACCATTGAAGTTACATCTAGTTACGTACTACTGAAGTTGGACTTGTTACTGCAGGAGTATTGTGATCACGGGTTTGATCCAGGAACAGCCTCAGGTTATAATTGACTTCCCTTTGAATGTCCGCTCTTATAACGCTAACGCAGAGGAGGCAACGTCCAGTTCGGTGACGAAAGCCACTTTCAGAGGCGGGGAGTGGACCTCTGGACTTTAGCTGCGAAATAAAATACCTTTTGCCTCACGAACATATACACTACTACTACTACACGAACAGAACAGTCTATACTTTTGACAGATGACTTTATACTTACAACTCACTAAATTTTTCGTCTATCTTCTCTTCATTGTCTAGTTAAACTATATAATAAGAAAGCTCTTTTACCATTATACTAAACGAATTAAAGGGTTACTTTCTCGGACACAACGTGGGTTAATTATTCTAGACCGCTAGCGATCACTTGGCCAATTTTATGACTTAAACAAGGTAAATCAAACTGGGTTAGGTTTAGGCATTTTGTAGGTTGGGGTCCCATAATAAGGTAATAAATAAAATTAATTCAGTATGTAGGCATCGGTACCTATAGGTTTAGGTAGATTTAAAGGTAGGTTAAAAGGGGGGGGGGGACGGTACACCCTTAGAACGCAATAATGAACCCACCACATTGCACCCGCATTGCCACATGCCACCCGCACAAATGTAGTAAAACAATGTTACTACAGGTTACGAGTACGATTACCCCTTCTTGGACAGCAGCAGGGCTACTCCGAAACTCGAAACTCGAAGTTCGTGTCGTGCGGTCCCTCTGACACTTACACTATTTAATACGAGAGCGAGAGGGACCGCATGACACGAACTTCGAGTTTCGAGTTTCGGAGTAGCCCTGCAGTAGCGGGCTCACTATAACGGCCCACAGCGTGACTCCCCTGTACAAATACATGGTCAACATCAACGAGCCAACTATGTTCCTCATTGGATTGGTCGAGAAAGCGTGCTTGGTTGTGGCTATTGATGCTCAGGTATCAGAACTTACTTACTTAAGTAAATCATTAGCTGAGGGCACGTATTTGAATATCGAATATCTAAATATAAAATATCTAAGGTTAAAAACGTCGACGGTCAAAATATCGAAATTCAAAACGTCAAAAGTATGAATTATCGAACGGTACAATTATCGAATGCTTAAATTTCGAAAATCCTAATATCGCCGGATAAAATATCGAAAATTGAAATTTCCAACGATTCCAAGGTCGAAATTCTAAATATCGAATGTCTTTAATACCGAAGGGTACAATAGTCGATTACTGATAGGAAATTTAACTTTGGAACTCGCCGGCCGCTCCCGCGGCACGCTCGCTCCGCTCGCTCGGCTCGTGCTTATTTTGGCCACAGTTGAACCTAACACGCTCCTCCTTGCTAAGCTCGTCGTCGCACCTAAACTTTTCTGTTGAATTAATCTACTTCAGTTTTAAATTCTAGGTACTAAGTATTTTAATCCAATAATTAGGTGCGACGACGAACGCAGCGAGGAGGAGCGGTTAGGTTCAACCGTGACCAAAACAAGCACGAGCCGAGAGAGCGAGGCGAGCGTGCCGCGGTAGTGGCCAGCGAGTGCCAGAATCAAGTTCTAATCATTTTTCTTGATATTAATAAGATACTTAGCTATTTCAATTTTCGATATTTTAATATTTGGTTTTTGACGGTTGATATTTTGTGTTTCGATATTAACATACATCGATAATTCGGTTGTATATATTTTGAACTTTTGATATTTCGGTTTTAGGAATTCCAGACGTCGATATAATAATAAGTAGATATTTAGATCATTCGATGTTTTGATTTTCGATATTTTGACCGTCGGCGTTTTAACTGTAGATATTTTAAATTTCGATATTCAAATACGTGCCCTTAGCTGATAATCGAGAGGTCTTTATAACATCTCGTTATTTTTTAGCTATAGGTGTTAGACAATAAGGCCTCAGATGATTTCTACACTAATCTTATCAAGTATAAGGTCTATTATCATTGTCTTAAATGCAATGTTTAACTCTTGTGACTGTTTTTTGCCTTAATTGTAATTCCTGCGTGTTATTTTACAGTTTATGCTAATATTTTGTCTTCCAAGCGTCGCGTAAACTTGTTATCATCTACTACAATATACTCATAATTTCGATATGTGTACAGATTATGTGGCTTTGCTCGGATATCGTCGTAGTTTCGTATCTTCGACACTACTGGAGGTACTCGAGATATTCCGGATTCTTTTGTCAGCTCAGCATAGTATTCATCCTGAAAAGGAAAACATGACTTCAGCAAAGCATATACAATTAATAACAATTCCTTAGAAGAGCCAAAAAAAACGCTATAAGAGGCAGAATCTACGGGATAATTGTAGGCTTTAACGAACTAATCACGGCCAAAAAGTTCAATGTTTGATTAATTCTAACAGAATTCCTTCGGAAAATATCACGTTTCATGATCCTTGATCAAAAATAATGTTTGTCATAATGGCAACATAGCCTTAACATCAAGCATGATTAGTAGATAAGTATATTTGTTACGGGATATAAAGAGACCGTTAACTCAGAAAAATCTTTGTAAGTTCTTCAGTCTACACGTGCGCGATCATAATGCATGCAACTGCGTCCAAATATCGGATGCTCATTAAAGGTAATCACGGTCTTGCATCCCGTAAAATAGAAGTTCGTATCGTACCGTCCCTCTCACTCTGGTATTAAGTATAATAAGCGTCAGCGGGACGGTAACATACGAAGTTCGAATTTTGCGTTTCGTTGTATAGGACCAGATATATCTGACCATGATGAATCGTTAAAAAGTACCTGGGCGACCGAGCTTTGTTTGGGCTAATACTCGATAATAAGCGATTTCCCAGAGATAAAACCAAGTTTAGAAGGTCGAAACGAAATTTGCGAGAGAAAATATTTTATTTACAATATGTCGAGTATTGACGGTTGAATTCAAACAGAAGACAAAAGTAGGTATGGCAGATCTCTTGTGCGGCTGCGCGAAATATATTTTCATATTCTGGCGTCAGGTGGCGCGGCTGTAGTGTTTCTACATCTCTCCCCCCAGAGACCGGCTACGGGCGATAATATTGAGGAAATTTAACTTGTCTGCCCGATCTAGTAAGCTTTACTTGCTTCTCTATATCTTTGTTCGGCTGTCTGTTGTTTTTTTATGTACGAGCTTTATGACATCTGAGGAAGTATCTAATCTTCGAGCATATATGCTGGTTTTAATCTGTCAATAGATACTGTTCTGTCTTGCCTTTTACTCTTATCGTAAAAATTTCCCTCGTTCTAGAACTGCGTGTGGTCCCGTATATGCAGGCTTTAGCGCCCACGTAGAAGCGTCTTCTCGTAAGAAAACATAGTAGCGGATGCTAAATCCTTAAATATAAAATATCTTTTGTCCATGTCTCGAAGTAGGTACAGGTTGAAGTTGCTGGGTAATGTTACGCAATCGTGCGGTGAAATCGGTAATGTTGAATGTAGTTTCTGTGCTGGGTTGAAAGAATTCCCCAGGCAATCTCAGAGTCTCTCCGTATACCAGTTCTGCGGATGATGCTTGAAGATCCTCTTTGAACGCGCTTCTTATACCAAGTAGGACTAGTGGTAAGGCTTCTGTCCAGTTGCTTTGCGCGTGGCAGACGATAGCGGCTTTCAATTGCCTGTGGAATCTTTCAATGAGTCCATTACAGGCAGGATGATATGCCGTAGTGCGTCGGTGTTGAAAACCTGCTGTCTTTGATAAGTGGTTGAAGAGTGCCGATTCGAATTGAGCTCCACGGTCTGTTACTATGACTTCAGGACAGCCAAATCTAGATATCCAAACGGTAAGTAGAGATTTTGCTACTGTTTCAGCTGTAATGTCCATCATTGGGATAGCTTCAGGCCAGCGTGTAAATCGGTCAATGGCTGTAAGGCAGTAACGATAACCTTGAGATGGTGGCATCGGACCGACTATGTCAATATGCACGTGTGTAAATTTCACTCACAGGAAGAATTTTTAAGTGCCAAGGTCTTTGCACTTTCACTTGCCAAAACTGTTTCTAAACTGATTGCCCTACGATTGCAAACTTTCAAGTAAAATCAAGGTCCGAACACAAATCGTGAGTCAAATAAAACGTTTCAAAAATGTGACAAACAAAGACGAATTTTCCAACGCAATGTCAGATGTCGAACATGAAAAAAATGACGACAATTTTTTCCATTCGCAACGAAACATTTCGTGTTGGAGTAAAAATACCACCATTTTGGCCACAAGAACCAGCCGTTTGGTTTGCCCAGATAGAAGGCCAGTTTGCGTCGGGGTCACCAGTTTAGAAGGTCGAAACGAAATTTGCGAGAGAAAATATTTTATTTACAATATGTCGAGTATTGACGGTTGAATTCAAAAGAAGACAAAAGTAGGTATGGCAGATCTCTTGTGCGGCTGCGCGAAATAAATTTTCATATTCTGGCGTCAGGTGGCGCGGCTGTAGTGTTTCTACACCAAGCTCCCCGAAAACCCCCACACATCAAACTTCATAGGCTGAAAGCGTAACCAGAGAGACCAGAGTTATTATTTATATATTATACATATGTACAAGAATTGCTCGTTTAAAGGTATTAGATAGATAGGTTGATAGATTATTGATCATGATTATTCCTTTAATGCTCTGATGTTATTTGTCAAACAACGCTATAAAAACTGAACATGTTACGGCTACGTTCTGGCCACGACTACGCGCGACCGGCAGCATGGCAAGCATTTATTTATTACGTGGCTAAGACGCTCGCTGTACAGTGATTACCTGGGCCTATCCTACGAAGTGCAAAACTCGAACTTCGTACCTACTCGTATGTTGCCGTGAAAGGGACGGTGCGATACGAACTTCGATTTTCGAGTTTCGTAGTAGCCCCTCTGGCTGCACACACAATGAACATACAAAGCGCTCGCTGGTCGAGCGTTACCGTAGTTGGAATTACCTCTTTGTCGCCTAAGTGGTGTAAGTGCGACAGCGGACGCCCTTCTTCTCGCAAGGATTCGGCATGGGCCCGCCACTCCGCCATCATCACTTCTTTGGAAGGCAGGGTGAAGGCACCCTTAATGAGAGCCACGGCGTAGCGAGCCTGCAATCAAAACAGCCTAGGTGATACCAGTGGCGTAGCTTTCGGAGGGCTAGGACACTGGGACCCTCACGGTAAGAACTTTATGCCCAAATCGGGCCCAAACTTGCAAATTTGTTAAGTATAAGTTCCATATTCAAGATAAGGGGTCATCCATAAATTTGGGGGGGGGGGGTTAGGCGGTTTGTGACACAGGAACAAAATAATTGCATTTTTCATAGCAATACTCGTCAGAGGCGTCTTTACCTATAGTGCTGGGTGTGCGTTGCACACAGGAGCAGCGGTGTTAGGGGGCGGTCGCGGCACTTTGTACCTATTCCATTTTGACCGCGCTCTTCCTAGATGGCGCTAAAATAATAATTGCACACGGGCGCTACATGGGCTAAAGGCGCCGCTGATACTCGTGACAAGAGGGAAGGTGGGGCTATAAATGGTCAATTTTGGTGTGACGTACTTTATGGATGACCCGTACCTATCAAGATCTGAAGGGTGAAATTTATACCTGGGCATCGATAGCAGTGACCACGCATGCCTTCACGACCAGCCCCACGATTAGCATAGTTGGCTCGTTGATGTTAACCACATGCTTGTACAACGGAGTCACGCTGTCAGTCGATATCGCGAGCCCGCAACTGCCGTCTAAGAATGGGTAGTTGAAGTCGTAACCTGAAATGAAATGCATAGTTTTTCACACATATGCCACGGTAGTGCCGCTTGTAGGTAAGTACGTAGGAAGTGAGAAAACTGATGAATTGTAATAAATAAATACAAGACACGTAGGTATAATATGAATCGTTTTTTTCTTGGGTATGATTGTGATGTAATTATTTTATGAAATACAGACACCGCAGTTACGAGAAAAAAGACTTATGGTTAGGTACATTAAGAAAATTTTAGACATAACTTCACAATTATTTTATGTAAGCGATTTCATTAAATCGTGTATTGGAAACGTCTGCATAGATGATAATACCCGTAAAATAAACATTAACATACATATGATTATTATATTTGTTTCGCTTTGATTTTACACTAAAAGCTAATTAAGGTATTTTCACATCTCATGCTCTAAAAGTAGGTCAATAGAGCCTTACGAGGCGGGAGTAAAGTGAGTACTTTAGGGAGTAAAAGTAATTTATTTTTTTAATTTACTTCGAGTGACTTATATAAACTCAAACAGCCAGTACTTGCTTAGTTTTTGGTATAAAATAAGATTGTGTGTGGACCATTTTCATGACGAAAATGGTACGTTCTTAGTCTACGTGGTCTTAGTTCTATGCTTTTTCCGCATAGAAGGTGGCGCCATTCTATTTATTCCAGTTTGTGTACCTATGGACCATTTCGCCGACACGATTTTGTTATATCTGTGTCTGGTTGGAAAAAAATACTCACTGCCTAAACTTTGAAATTGTTGTAGAGCGTAAATCATAAACGATTAAAATAAATTGATTATTCTCACAATGTCGTCAAGTGATAGTGAAAATTATGATGTCGAGCAAAGAGCAAAAGACATAATTGATAATACTTTGCCGCCGAAATTTAGAAAGATTTATTTAAAAACCTATGAAAGTTTTAATTCTTTCACAGACCCACTTGCTCGTTTGCCATTCAGTCGAATAAAAAAAACAGAAATGACTTTTTTTTCTCGAAATCGAAGTGAAAAATAGAGTTTTCACCTCGAGACTAAAAGTCAATAAATAGATACCCTCGCTAAAGCTCGGGTGGCTAACCACCTCGGGTATATTGGCTTATTTTAGTCCCTCGATAAAAAAAAACTATTAATTACCTGTGCAGTAAATAACATCATCGACCTCTTCAAAGCTTCCATCAACAAACACTACTCCATTTTTCCTGAACTCCTTCACGTCTGGTTTATTTACGTAGTGATCAGGAAACGGTGTGCTAGTGGGAGATTGCGAATGATGGCTATGGAGTAGTCTGATGGCGACCTCAGCTATGAATAGGCTTATATCCTTGCCAGATGGACCAGCTCCGATGGTGAGGACCCTGCGTTTTGCGTAAGGATCTGGTACTCTGTAGTCATGGCTGTGTATTATGGTTCCTGAAAAAAAAAACTTATTTGCTGGATTTCGTAAGTACTTTTGAGCAATCTAAGCTAGTCTCCACTTTTGTGTCAACGCAGGTAAAAGATCATACTTATTTTATGACACGATATGTGAGCTGTCGGTATGCCTACAACAAGATGGAGCGACGACCTGGTTAAGATCGCGGGATCGCGGTCGATGCGGAAAGCACAAGACCGGTCTGAGTGGAGAGCCTTGGAGGAGGCCTATGTCCACCAGTGGATGTCTTTCGGCTGACATGATGATGATGATTATGATAATGAACGATCGGAAAAACGCCCGTCATTTTACGTATGAGTGCACAGGTACTTAGGTGGAGACAAAAATTGGACCTCGAAACAACTGTGTTATGTAGAGCATAATTATACAGGATTCCTTATAACAATTTTATTCTACTTTCCTTCTGGCACAAACTTTTCTTTAAGCATGAGCATGGTTGATACCTTCAAATAAGTCTTCCCCTGGTATAACAGGTCGGTGCGGCTTGCTGTGGTGCCCCGTGCCCACGATGACGTATTCGTAATCCTCTTCAAACTCTTCGCCAGTGACCACATGCTTGTGTTTCACGTTCCACGTGTTTTCTAGCCGTGTTATTGAAACCACTTGGTGGAGGAACTGTCACATTAAAGATACTTTATAAGTAGTTAAAGAAATAAAATTTATTGAAAATTATTTAGGGATTAGTGATTTTTTCATCCCTTCAGCGTTTATGTTGACCATTTTTTATAAGTCGTCAGTCCAGTCAAAATATAGATTTTGTACCTACGCTTTGCTTTTAAAATATTGATGATTTTGCAAGAAAACAACATATTTATCTAAAATAAAAAAATATTAGTCAAATTACAAAACGAAGCGTACAGATCTAACTTTAGTGTTGACTGACGATTATATCAAAAATTGTTCAAAATTAATTTACTTTTGGGGGCTAGAATGTGCTCGTATAAGGTATCGCCATTATTTAGTAAAGCCACACAATCTTCTTTAAAGATGAAAAAAATACTTACTCTTATGTGTTTTTCTAAATCAAAATATTTTGTGAATGAATTCAGGTAATCGCAGTACAACTCTCCACTGGGGTACGAGGGCAGATCTTTAGGCAATCGGAACCCATTAAGTTCCATTGTTGGTTTAGGTAAGTTTGTTCTGAAAGCATCAATGTTTCGTTAGAATAATTGACCTTTTTAGAGTTCCATAGTCCTTCAAGGACCCCTTATAGTTTATCGTCCTGTTAGACACTATTAGTGTTAAAATGCTGTAGTTTTGCTTAGATTTATAGATTAATTACATAGAATTCATGCAGTCAATTCATTTATTCAATTTCATGCAGCTAAAACACGTAAGTAAAGTGGCGATATTTTTTTATAATGATTTTTTTTCTAAGCCGTTAATGTAGAGTATCGTTGAATAGATCGATCAAAAACATAAATTTATTGAGACTATCTTTCAATCTAGGAATTGATTTGCAATCTAGGGATTGATTTGGCTTCAAAGTGCCAATTTTTTATTAGAGACCCCTCCCTGCACAAACTAGCTTCTCAATATTTATATTCCGCATATTAGTACGTAACTCTACACTTCGCGTGGCCAGACACGTAGACCGATTTTAGTGGTCAATTTTGTAGCCTTTGACCTCTTAGATATATTTAACTTTGGAGAGGTACGAGCAATTTTTCACAGCAGCTTAATGAAGCGACTAAATAAATGAGATGGGTATGTAGACTAATGTAGAGTCGTAATTTTGTAGGTAGGTATTTGTGAATTTCCAGAAGGGTTTTTGTAAATAAAACCACAGCTA
Organism: Choristoneura fumiferana; assembly: GCF_025370935.1. Classification (NCBI taxonomy): domain Eukaryota; kingdom Metazoa; phylum Arthropoda; class Insecta; order Lepidoptera; family Tortricidae; genus Choristoneura; species Choristoneura fumiferana. The sequence continues at coordinate 8,683,580 of NC_133482.1, read as the reverse complement.
TCCTTTAAATGGCAATAAGCGTCAAAAAATTTAGGCATACCTTAAGTGTTTATACATGCTAGTATGCAATAATAGACCATTCTCATCGTAGCCAACTCTGGGGTCATATCGCCAAGTACCGCCGACGTATTGGGTGCATTCCAAAACTGTGAAACTAATGCCTTCCTGCTTCAAATATCTTGCTGAAGATAGTCCGGCCACTCCAGCTCCGATCACACAGACTCTATAGTTCTGTGTTTTGTTCTAATATGTTAATAATAAAAGTTAATTAGTTTCTGGGAATACAATGCGTCTGATCTTAAGTTTTAGTGCACAAACGCGCTTATACCTATGTTTTCTATGAATGGTATGTGAATAAAATTATTTAACTTAAAATGAAAAACTTTTAAGTAATGCACTTATAAAAATATTACTTAAAAAAGACACAGTTTAGACTAAAGTGCCACACCTTGGACAGGGTTAGTTAAATTTAATTGAAAAAGAGAGTTAATATAAAGAATCAAATAAAAGGAAAGACTGTAGGTCCTTTGTATCAATGAGACCTACAAAAGGTAATAATCAATATCAATTAAAATTGTTCCATTTCAAAACGTTAAAAAAAAAACAATTTAGAATAAATAAAATATCTAGTACATCATTTTAATATTATATGTAAACTCACCATAATTTAACCCTTTAAGGAAATGAGCTTTAAAAATTAAATTATTTTTCTAACAACTTCCCAATCCTTACACGTCTGAATCAAGACAAATGACGTGCACAGCTGAAAAAAAATCGCCGAGTCCTAAGTACTTGTTCAAATTATGACGTTCTTATAGACGGTTTCATTGTCAAAGTCACGTTCGGGTTGCATGAGTGAACGAAAATATATAAACATTTTTATGTAACGTGCAAGTGTGATAAGAAATACAGGATGATCGCTGTTTGGAATAATAAAATAATTAATATCCTACGATTAGATCGCACGGTGATACTTTGGAATCAGCTTGCAGGGCCAGTATTTCCGGACCGGTACAACTAAGGAATCTTCAAAAAACGAGTTCTGCTTTACTCAACTCCTTTCTCAAAAGGCCGGCGACACCTCCGTAACTCAACTTATGTTATGGACGTCCATAGGCGGCGGTGATTGCTTTACATCAGGTGAGGTGACCCGCCTGCTCGTTTTCTCCCTACCGTATGAAAAAAAACAAATAGCACAGAATCACCCTTTAATTCAATAACAAAACCTCTTGTAACTAAGTAAGTACATCGTATATATGCAAGCATTGGAACTGTCAACACGCACTTTCACGACATAGAAACGGTCATGTGCAAATTACTAGTGAGTACCTGGACATGCTGCAGTACACTCGACTCTAATAAAAAAATTAGCAGTTTATAGCTTAATACTATACAAAAAAATCTCTAAATCAAAAAGGTCTTAAATGGCAAACCTACTTATGATTTTGAAAGACCCATCCTACGATGGCCAACGGCACAGGGCCTGAATTTGTCGTGGGCAAGATACATTTTGCAAGGCCATATATGATAGCACACCACATATTAGATGACGGATTTTTAAACGAGCAAAAAGCAAGAATCGGTGCACGAGGACCCTTAAACTGCGAGACCACATGCTGCATGCAACCCACGTCGCCTGGGTAGCGCCATCTCTGACGATACCCCAGCCACCCATGCTATGAATTTAGACGAGAAAAAATCTCATCCCCACCTTAGGTATATGTAGGTAATAATTTTTTTTTAAATTTTATTTAACCGCTTTATCGATGTAACCTTTTAATAATTTATTGAATCAGGTGCCACTTTGCGGAAGTCCATATCGACGAATTAAAACAATTACTTTGCTCATCCGAGACCTAAAAAAAACCTTTAATACCTTTAAGGTCGCGGGTGAGCAAAGTAAGTTAGTTCGGTCTAATGTAACCTTTCTTTATACCTCATCGTCATCACCGTAACATTCCTTTAGGCGTGCTAGGACAGATTCGTATTAAATCAGTTGCCTTTACCTTATATCACAACGTGACGTTAGTCGTTTTACAGGAAAACCTACCTATCAATCACATGAAGATTGTCAATATCAGCTGATCTACATCGAAAATACGTCAACTGTCACTATTACAAGTGTGGGTGTGCACTTAGCGTCTATCGTGCAGATTCATTACTCAAAAATATCTTAACCTTGGTGCACATCAAATGTCTGATAATCTGGAACGTGGTTTATCTAGACTTCATCCTTGAGAAAATACTTAATCAATGAAATCAAAGTTCTCCACGAGAAAAAACGTTCTGCAAAAGTTTCAAACTTTTATACTTTCATAATAGTCATATCTAACCATCACGCGTTTTTCGTCTTCGAGTCGTGCCTACTAAATTAATAGTACAATATCGGAGCATCCAGGTGTTAAAAACTCTTCTTACTCTAACCATATACGTTATAGGCTAACTGTCGGATCTCAAAAAGTGCATTGATAATAGTTATCAACGTTCCGCAACGTCCACTAGCTCCTAGATATTTTCAGAAAATAGATGGGTTCCTATAAATACTAACGCTATTATAAAGGAGAGGTGAGGGGCTACAAAAACATATTATAATATATATATATATTATAGAGTTCACTCTAGATAATGTATACAAAGTGTTAATTAAATAACTGAAAACCAGAAAGTAGATTGCTCAGAATCGAGAGTAGAATCGATCACACTATGTTTTAAATTAGGTTGTCTTTGTGTTTTAAAATTCCTTTTCTATTGCGCCCAGTCTACAAGTTACGACTACAACATGCGCCAATTTTGGCGAGGTTGCATACTATTTCGATAATTTAATACTGGCCGTTTTGCTTTCAATGTGTGATTTTCTTCTAAAAACTTCAAAGCGCAACTGACAAAATACAAATTATAAGTGTAGAGTTAGAAATAAAGTAGAATTTCTGACTTAGCAAAACATACGAATATCTTTTAAAATAATGATGGTATTCAAAAATAAATGCAATCATGACTGAAAATTAAAATATATTTTTGGGGTGTCTGCGGTTTTCAGTTATTTAATTAACGCCTTGTATAGGCTAAAAAAAATAACAAAAGATAAAGACGTTTACAATCGAAATCACTTTACCTGATCCTCGTCTGCATTTGTCATCAAGTCTAGAGAGACAAAAAACATAATCTAGGATTTGAAAAGCAAAACCTAAACAAATTTATTTTTGAAAAACAATCTGTCGACACAATTATAATATAGAAAAATTAAATATTAATATCACAGCTTCTGTTGCTAGGTTCGTACCACCTCTTGTAGTTGTACTGATCAAGCACTTCATAGTTGAAGTCACGGTAATTCAACAAGTCTTCTAAACGATAATTCGCATCGTAGTCTCTGATTATCGTCAGCACGGGAGCCACGCGTGTTATTCCAGCTTCTTTGGCAATATTTGCGAAATATTGGTCCTGGAACAAAAACCAAATAGATTTAACAACAAATGCATAAAACGCGTAATTTCACCCGAAATATCTTTATCCACCCGAGCCGCACGCAGGTATAGTATAGGTGAAAAACTTAAATGACCTGTTGTGTAGTAACGTGACATATACAAATATATTTAAACAAATTGATGGTCCAAATTCTAGAAATAAATGACTAAGCTCCATATTAATTCTGTGCACTACTACATACCTACATCAGGTCATTTACTTAAGTTTTGTTGCTAGGTAAGTCGAGAAAACTGACAGAACTAAATACTTAAGAACAGATATCAGAATGTGGGTGTACCCGATGTCTTAGACAAGTAACTTACCATATCATCAAACAATAAGTTAGCATCGTCAATCTTCCGACCCTCAGCATACAGTGCAGTCACGTGCTTTAGCCAGGACTGCATCATGTCAGCTTGCGAGGGCAGCTGGAATTTGCCAGCGATCAACGCTACTGCATACTCCGCCTATTTCCAATTATAAAAATATACTTAAATGTTTTGTTTTGTCAATGATTACAACTACGGTAACAAAACCACCAAGAGCCAGAACGGCAAAGATTTGCTTTCTGAACCAATTTTTTTTTAACTGGATGAATTTGAAATTTGAAGCTTCTCAAATTCGTGTGAAGCTCTTTACCTGGGCATCCAAAATCCTGGTGATGCTTGGTGTAGCCAGCCCCAAAATCATCATCGAAGGCTTCCGGATATTAACCATGTGCTGATAAACCGGCACTACGTGTCTAGTCGTCGCATTCAACTCACAGCTCTCGTCCAAGAAGCTTAGATTAAATTCGTAACCTGTACGAGAAAGTAATGAAAATGGGTAAGTTTTGACGCATCAATGAATGAATGCTCAATTGTGCGACTAAAATACAAAAAGGTCATTAAATTGACGAGATATTTCAATTATAAAACGCTAGTGCGATGCAATTTTAAAGCTGGGTAGTCTCTGTGAACTGGGTCGTTATCAAGGTGTTATGATGCAAGGCCTGCTTTTAGCAATTAATAGGAGAGTGGATGGGTCCCTAAAGTGTTTTAATCGCCATTTGTTGTGGTAAAAAACGTATTTTTTACTGGGTGATTAATTAAAAATATTTTGTAGCATAAATAAATAAAACACTACCACAGTATCCATGTAGTTGTAGAGTAGCAAAGTCAAAGGTATTCATTGATGTGGACCTAACGTTTAAATTACTCTAAATCTAAAATTAAGACCTTTCTAGTATAAATTACCTGTGCATAATATAACATCGTCCACCTCCTCAAAACAACCATCTTTAAACACAACCCCATTCTTTAAGAACATCTCCACATCCGGTTTCTTCACATAGTTCAGTCCAAATTTTGGTTGTCTATAGTGTAAGTGATGGCTATGCACCAGTCGTGACGTCACATTAGTCAAGTGGATGGCTAGATCGAGCCCTGAAGGTCCAGCTCCAATTAACAGGACTCTGCGGTTCCGGTACTTTTCTGGGTCCTTGTATTTCTGGACGTGGATTATTTCACCTGAAATGTCAAAAACCCATCTAAGTGCGTATGGGCCACTAGCAGTGTATGGTTCCGTACGAATATGCGGCAAATATAAAAAAAAAAAATGTTACCCCACAGAGGAGTTACGTACTAACGTCGTCTAGCGATATTATCATCATCATCACACACACACACACACACACAAACATTTATATATTTATTTAATAAAACATTACACCATCATTACAGGACATCGCGATAATGCGATAGCGTACCAACATATTATACAATTTAATATATAGAAATAAGCTTAACTAAAAGTTGACATAAAGGGACCTTCTATACTACTATAATATTACAATAACCATAATACATTAAAAGTTACTTAAGTGAATTCAAACAACGAACATGAGAACAAGTCTATCCTTTCATTATCATCATCATCATCAATCATATCAGCCATAGGACATCCACTGTTGGACATAGGCCTCTCCCATAGACCTCCACTTGCCTCGGTTGGAAGCGGCTTGCATCTACCGTGAAGTGAAACCACGACTTTAACCATATTATACCTTTAGCGATATTATACCCGTCAGAAAACCCTGATTGCCTTTATAAAGATCGAGCAAAAAGTCAAGGGGCAACGTTTAAAAAATAAAGTAGGTACTTTGACAGAGATACGATGAGACCAAAAGGGGCCCGATTGGACCCTTTGGTGTGGATCACTAAAACAAGGTCTGAAGAAAAAAAAAAAACTCTACAAACTTTGTACATGATTTTATTTTACCTTCAAAAATCTCCTGACCCTTGAATATTGGTATCTTGGGTTGATTGTAATGCCCAACGGCTACGACCACAAAGTCGCAGGTTACAGAATACCTTTCTTAGTATCTGTCTTTTTATAATCAATTTCCATTGGTTAAATGCCCATTTGACAGACGTTACAAGACTCTTGAACTGAAAATTATAAAAATAACAAACTGAATTATAATGTCTTAAACTTTCGTGATTTTCACTCATAGTCAAAATACCACGCACAGGGACTTATCACGCTAACACACACGCACGGGTAATATTTACCTCGACGTTCTACTCGTGTTATTATTATCATATCATCATTATCATTATTATTTAAATTTGTAAATATTAATAATTATTAAAAGCATTTAAATTATCATGTAAATAAACAGAAATTGAATAGTAGAAACGGATAATTAGCAATGTCAGTAATTCCTGCTTCAGCCTCGACATTGGCAGCTGCTTTATGCATATCGGGAGTTTATTATACATTTTACCAGCTAACAATATACACTCTTACGCATTAACGCTGTCGTAGCACGAATGGTGCAAATGTTTTGGTTATACTGTGTTCTTAAAGTTCTTCCCAGAAACATCATTACATTTTTTAAAAAAATTCGGGTTATTTAATACAAATATAACACATTCAAGATAAAAAGAGATGGCACTGTCAAGATTTTTTGTCTTTAAAGTGTGGCATACAGCTATCAGTAGGTTTGAGACCGCGCATAGCTCTAATACCTACATCTCTTCTGTGCCCTGAAAACTGATTCTCTATTTGTCGAGTTAGTTATTTTTCGCTTTTCGATTTTTTGCCTCTATAAGTTCTTTGCTGCTTAGTATCTAAACAATATGTGTGACCTCTGATACTGGTCTCTATCACTTAAATATGATTTAAAAAGGTCAAACACATTTCCGCGCACCCCATACGCAGCCAGTTTTCCAAAAGAATTGAATGGTCGACATAATTAATTCAAAAGCTTTGGTCATATCCATATAGATAACACAATATGATTACGCTTATCTATACTTCCATCCTTTATATGATGAATCAATTCATATACTTCCATATTAATATATTTACCCTTGCGAAAGCCTTTCTACATTTCTGCTCAGGAGCAAACAGCTTATGCTTTTCCAAATAAGTGTAAAGCAACTTATGCATAATTAACTCTACAATTTAGAATATATCGATGATACAGCTATTGGCCTATGATTTAAATAAGTGTAAAGCGACTTATGCATAACTAACTCTACAATTTTAGAATAAATCGATGATACAGCTATTGGTTTATGATTTGAAATGCAAGTATCATCTCCTTTCTTGTATAATGGGTTCACAATAACAGGTTTTAACTTATCAGGATATGTTCCAGTTACAATACTTATATTAACAATGTGACTAAGGGGAACATATATTATCTCTGCAACTTCCTTTACTGCTTTAGTGCATATGTTGTCATATCCAACACTATTTGTATTTTTTAAGAATTGGATTATGAACATGAACTCACTCATATTAAATGATATTATAACGGATAACTCACGCCCGAAACATGTCGAGCTAAACTCGGTTAAGACGTGAGTTATCCGTTATAATATCATTTAATTGGATTATGTTACAAATATGACGAGGAATGGTAGGTCCCATATAGATAGAGAGATATTGCACAGTTCACATTTATATCACAACGTTGCCCAGTATCTTTACAT
>NC_133482.1:8663479-8676032 GCF_025370935.1 Choristoneura fumiferana | reverse complement strand
CAGTGTAAAGATACTGGGCAACGTTGTGATATGAATGTGAACTGTGCAAGATCTCTCTATATGGGACCTACCATTCCTCGTGATATTTGTAGAATAATCCAATCCTTAAAAAATACAAATAGTGTTGGATATGACAACATACGCACTAAAGCAGTCAAGGAAGTTGCACAGATAATATCTGTTCCCCTTAGTCACATTGTTAATGTAAGTATTGTAACTGGAACATATCCTGATAAGTTAAAACCTGTTATTGTGAACCCATTATATAAGAAAGGAGATGACACGTGCATTTCAAATCATATACCAATAGCTTTATCATCGATTTTTTCTAAAATTGTAGAGAAAGTAATGCATAAGTCGCTTTACAATTATTTGGAAAAGTATAAGCTGTTTGCTCCTGAGCAGAAAGGCTTTCGCAAGGGTAAAACTATTAATATGGCAGTATATGAATTGATTCATCATATAATGGAAAGTATGGATAAGCGTAATCATATTTGTGCTATCTATATGGATATGACCAAAGCTTTTGATTATGTCGACCATTCAATTCTTTTGAAAAAACTGGCTGCGTATGGGGTGCGCGGAAATGTGCTTGACCTTTTTAAATCATATTTAAGTGATAGAGACCAGTATACAGAGGTCACACAAATCTGTTTAGATACTAAGCAGCAAAGAACTTATAGATCTGAAAAGCGGAAAATAATGTACGGTGTACCCCAAGGTAGCGTGCTAGGCCCATTACTGTTTTTACTTTATAATAATGATCTACCCCCAGTACATCAACCACCCAATGGTGCTATTTGCGGATGATAGTACAATAATAATTAAATGTAGTAATGTTGATAATTATGAATCTGAAATTAATGGTACTATTGCTAATATAATCAAGTGGCTTAATATGAATAATTTGTTGATTAACCTTAAAAAACAAAGATTATGCACTTTTATCAGCGTAAACACCTGCAATACACTATGAAAGGAAAAATATTGATTCTGTCTGTTACTATGTATTACAAAGTTTTTGGATACAGATAGATAATCGTTTAACAGTGAAACCCCATACTGATGAAATATGTCAGAAACTGAATAAATATGTCTATGCCCTGTATACACTTGCCAAGCAGGCGAGTCCTCATGCAGTTTTAATGGCATACCATGGCTTAGTGGCGTCAACATTACGTTTAAGTACGTTACGGCATTATTTTTTGGGGTAACTCGACAAATAGAGAATCAGTTTTCAGGGCACAGAAGAGATGTAGGTATTAGAGCTATGCGCGGTCTCAAACCTACTGATAGTTGAATGCCACACTTTAAAGACAAAAAATCTTGACAGTGCCATCTCTTTTTATCTTTAAATGTGTTATATTTGTATTAAATAACCCGATTTTTTTTTTAAATGTAATGATGTTTCTGGGAGAACTTTAAGAACACAGTATAACCAAAACATTTGCACCATTCGTGCTAAGGCAGCGTTAATGCGTAAGAGTGTATATTCTTTAGCTGGTAAAATTTATAATAAAATCCCGATATGCATAAAGCAGCTGCCAATGTCGAGGCTGAAGCAGGAATTACTGACATTGCTAATAATCCGTTTCTACTATTCAATTTCTGTTTATTTACATGATAATTTAAATGCTTTTAATAATTATTATTAACAAATTTAAATAATAATGATAATGATGATATTATATAATAATAACACGAGTAGAACGTCGAGGTAAATATTACCCGTGCGTGTGTGTTAGCGTGATAAGTCCCTGTGCGTGGTATTTTGACTATGAGTGAAAATCACGAAAGTTTAAGACATTATAATATTCAGTTTGTTATTTCATAATTTTCAGTTCAGGAGTCTTGTAACGTCTGTCAAATGGGCATTGAACCAATGGAAAATTGATTATAAAAAGACAGATACTAAGGAAAGGTATTCTGTAACCTGCGACTTTGGGTCGTTAGCCGTTGGGCATTACAATCAACCCAAGATACCCATATTCAAGGTCAGGAGATTTTGAAGGTAAAATAAAATCATGTATAAAGTTTTAGAGTTTTTTTTTTGCTTCAGACCTTGTTCTAGTGATCGACACTGTTGTGGTGTCTGGCAACACTAATAAAAAAGAAAGTTTTGGTTTGTGTATGGACCATTTTGAGTCAGAGCTAAATAAAAGATGTCGGTGATAAATGAGAAATAAAAGAAGAATTACTGGAAATACTGTTTTATTTAATGCAAGAAACATAACATGGTGGCAGCGGAAAAGAAAAGCGAGTCAAGTGCCCGTCAGTCATTAAATTAAGAAGAAAATGGATGCTCAAATGCAAATAATCAAGCCTTTAGATTGGGATAGCCCTGATGTGGTACAGTCCTGGATCAAATGGAAACAGTTGTTCAAAAATTTCATGATTGCTATGCAATATGATAAAGAAAAAGAAGAAGAGAGAAAGATCGCAATTCTTTTACATTTTATGGGTGAACAATGCCTGGATGTATACAACTCATTTGAAGCGAAAAACACGAAAACCTATGATTTGACACTTGAAGCATTTGATAATTATTTTATTCCAAAGAAAAACTTAACGGTGGAGCGACACAAATTCTTCACACAAGCACAAGCTGAGGATTCCTTAGATGTTTTTCTCACCAAATTAAAAAAGTTGGCGTCAAGATGCGAGTTTGGCACCCTGAAAGATTCATTGATAAGAGACATATTTATATGCAACATGGACAAACGCCACTCTAATATAAGGCAAAAACTTTTATCTGAGAATGACATAGATCTGGACAAAATGGTAACTATTTACAAATCTATGGAATTGTCCTCCGTAAATAATTACTACCTAGAAAAGGAGCAAGTACAACAGGTAATGGCAGTAAGATCAAGTCAAATACAGCAAGCAAGAAATATGAAAAACACCTTTGATCATACAAGAGCTTTGAACATCAATATGCCAAGAAATCAATCAAGATTCCCACAGAGACAGTCAACTTGCATGCGTTGTGGGCAGATACACAACTACAGATGTCCGGCTTATGGAGTCCAATGCAATAAGTGTTCTAAAATAGGTCACTTTTCCAAACTATGCAGGACACCAATAAATAACATTGAAACAGATGAGTACCATAACGCAAGAGGTAATCAAACAAATTATTTAAGTAGTGAAGATTTATTCATAGGCAACTTAGAAATATATGAAAATAATGTGTCTGTGTCGGCTGTAGACTCAAATGACTGGTTAATTGATGTAAAAATAAATGACAACAATGTCTCATTCCTAATTGATACTGGCGCTAAAGCAAATTGTATATCATATAAACAGTTTTGCCAACTTAAATTGTCACAAGACATCTTAGAGTCATGTTCTGCTAATTTGATTGCTTACAATGGTAATAAAATACCAATAAAAGGAAGCTGTGTTTTAAAATGTATAATAAATAAACAGGAGTACAAAATTAAATTTATAGTGGTAAACATTTCATGTCAATCAATATTGGGTGCAAAAACATGTAGTGAGATAGGCATTGTTACAAGAATTTTTAGCAATGAGTGTCATAATCAGTCAAGTGAAATGGAAACGCTATTAAATGATTATAAAATTGTTTTTCAGGGCCTGGGTTGTTTACCGCACAAGTGTCATCTGACAGTTAAGGAAGATGTGCAACCGAAAATTGATGCACAGCGCAGAGTTCCATTTTCACTACAGGACAGACTTAAAGAAGAACTGGATCGGATGACTATGCTTAGTGTAATAGAACCGGTTTCCAAGCCAACAGACTGGGTTAGCTCAATAGTATTAGTTGAAAAACCAAACAAAAATTAAGAATTTGCTTAGATCCGAGAAATCTGAATGAAGCAATACAGAGGTCACATTTTCCACTACCCACTATAGAAGATATTAGATATAAATTAAACGGTGCAAAAATATTCTCTCATTTGGATGCATACTCTGGATTCTGGATGATTCCTTTAGATGAAAGTAGTTCGGATCTATGCACATTCAATACTCCTTATGGAAGGTATAAATATTTGCGTTTACCTTATGGTCTCACTTGTTCGACAGAAATCTTCAGCAAAATACTCATAGAGTCATTTTCTGATATACCAAACGTGATTCTATATGTAGATGACATATTAATTTATGCTTCAGATGAAAAAAGTCATAATAAAACTCTAAAAAAAGTTTTTGAAAGGGCACAGTCTATTAATTTAAAATTCAACAAAGAAAAATGCATTTTTGCTCAAAGAAAAATAAAATTCTTAGGTCATGTATTTAGCGCAGAAGGTATGTGTCCTGACTATGATAAAATAAAAGCAGTTCAAGAAATGCCAACTCCTGATTGTCAAAAAAGTCTTCAAAGATTTTTAGGTGTCATAAACTATCTAGGTAGCTATATAAAAAATCTTTCATATGAGACTGAAACATTAAGAAACTTGCTAAAAAAAGATACCCAGTGGATATGGGATGCAAACCATGATAAAGCGTTTCAAAGATTAAAAGAATTAATTACAAAAGCTCCAGTCTTATGTCATTATGACAATACCAAGCCTTTGACATTAAGTGTTGACAGTTCGTCCAAAGCATTAGGTGCTGTACTTTTACAATCTCATCATCCAATAGCTTATGCATCTAAAACTTTGACCGACTGTCAAATAAGATATGCCCAGATTGAAAAAGAACTTTTTGCCATTTTATTTGGGTGTCAAAAATTTCATCAATATGTATATGGGAGAAGAATTGAGGTTGAAACTGATCATAAGCCGTTGGTTTCTTTATTTAGTAAACCACTATGTCAAGTACCTAGCAGACTGCAAAGAATGATGCTTACCTTGCAACTGTATGATATAAATGTTACATATGTTCCGGGAACAAAACTATATATTCCAGATACACTTTCAAGGGCAGCATTACCAGAAAGTGAAGAACATACTATTGATAAAGACCTAACAATTCATGCCAATATGTTTAAAACATCACTTGCAGTATCAGAATCAAAATTACAATTGATAAAAAAAGAAACTGGTAATGATATATCATTACAAAAATTAATAGATTATTTTGTTAATGGTTGGCCAAAATACAAACATGAAACAGATCTGTCTGTGAGAGCGTATTGGAGTTATAGAGCGGAAATTCATGTAGTTGATGGCATAGTTTTCAAGAACACCAGTTTAATAGTTCCGTTGTCAATGCGCAAAGAAATGTTGCAACAAATTCATGCAAGCCATGCAGGTCTGTCTAGAAGTAAAAATTTAGCCAGAGGTGTTCTATTTTGGCCTTCCATGAATAAAGACATAGAACAAATAGTTGAAAATTGCATGATATGCTTAAAATATAAACCTGCTAATGCCAGTGAGAAATTAATAGTTTCTGACACTCCGTCATGTCCCTGGGAGAAAGTAGGAGCTGATTTGCTTCAGTTCAAAGACAAAAAATATCTGGTCATTATAGATTATTATTCAAAATACATTGAATTGGCGCTATTAAACACTGGCACATCAGCAAAACATGTGATTATCCATTGCAAATCAGTTTTTGCTCGTCATGGTATTCCGTTAAAACTTATGACAGACAATGGACCTCCATTTGATTCCAAAGAATTTAGTAAATTTTGTCAAGAATGGGATATAGAGCATATAACCTCGAGTCCTCATTTTCCAAAGTCAAATGGTCAGTCAGAATCAGCGGTTAAGATAGTAAAAAAGATACTGGAAAAAGCATTTGAAGAAAATAAAGATCCTTATTTAGCTCTTTTACATTATAGATGTAATGAAAAAGAATATATGAAGTCACCAGCTGAGTTACTTATGTCTAGAAAATTGAGATCAAATTTGCCTATATCTAAAGAACTACTAAAGCCAAAAATAGTTACAGGGGAAAAGGTAGAGAGCATGATGAATAAACACAAACAAAGTTATAAAAAATACTATGACAAACATGCAAAAGATTTGCCAAAATTAAAAGAAAATGACTCTATAATGTACAAGAAAATGCCAGATAAAAAATGGGAGCCAGGTATAGTGAAAGAGGCTTTGCAAAACTGTCCAAGATCATATATTATTCAGTCAAAAGAAGGGGTATTGTATAGAAGAAATCGTCAACATCTGTTACTAAGAAATAATAAAAAGTCAGATCATTACAGGGATGAGAATTTCAGTCCGTTTAGAAAGGAGAATGTCAGTCAAAAATCCAATAATATAAATAATAACAGTCAGTCTTTAACTATGTCAGTACCCATGTCAAGTCTATTCATAAAATTGTGCGTACCTAAACCCAGTCTGAACAGGTCAAGAGTCAACAGTCTATCCGATTCAGAATCTCATCATGATAATTATTGTAGTCTGTCAGAACAGTCAGATGATGCTTGTGGTGATACAAACAATTTAGAAAATAATTCAATTAATAATCTTGAAAATTGTAATCGAAATATTACTACAGAGGTTGTACCAAGCAACATAACTACAAACTCTAATGATTGTAATAGTGAAAATAACAGTTCAATTGGTATTGTCAATGATGATGTCCCATCTACGTACTATGTTACTAGAGCAGGGCGTATTGTAAAACCAAATAAAAAATATGATTAGAAATGTCCGAAATATTAGATAGTAAATATTTCTTTTAAAAAAAAAGGAGGATGTTGTGGTGTCTGGCAACACTAATAAAAAAGAAAGTTTTGGTTTGTGTATGGACCATTTTGAGTGAGAGCTAAATAAAAGATGTCGGTGATAAATGAGAAATAAAAGAAGAATTACTGGAAATACTGTTTTATTTAATGCAAGAAACATAACAGACACCAAAGGGTCCAATCGGGCCCCCTTTTGGTCTCATCGTATCTCTGTCAAAGTACCTACTTTATTTTTTAAACGTTAAAATTGACCCTTGACCTTTTGCTCGATCTTTATAAAGGAAATCAGGGTTTTCTGACGGGTATAATATCGCTAAAGGTATAATATGGTTAAAGTCGTGGTTTCACTTCACGGTAGATGCAAGCCGCTTCCAACCGACGCAAGTGGAGGTCTATGGGAGAGGCCTATGTCCAACAGTGGATGTCCTATGACATATGATTAATGATGATGATGATAATGAAAGGATAGACTTGTTCTCATGTTCGTTGTTTGAATTCACTAAAGTAACTTTTTATGTATTATTTTATTGTAATATTATAGTAGTATAGAAGGTCACTTTATGTCAACTTTTAGTTAAGCTTATTTCTATATATTAAATTGTATAATATGTTGGTACGCTATCGCATTATCGCGATGTCCTGTAATGATGGTGTAATGTTTTATTAAATAAATAAATAAATGTTTGTGTGTGTGTGTGTGTGTGTGTGTGTGATGATGATAATATGCTAGACGGCGTTAGTACGTACCTCCTCTGTGGGGTAACATTTTTTTTTTATATATTTGCCGCATATTCGTACGGAACCATACACTGCTAGTGGCCCATACGCACTTAGATGGGTTTTTGACATTTCAGGTGAAATAATCCACGTCCAGAAATACAAGGACCCAGAAAAGTACCGGAACCGCAGAGTCCTGTTAATTGGAGCTGGACCTTCAGGGCTCGATCTAGCCATCCACTTGACTAATGTGACGTCACGACTGGTGCATAGCCATCACTTACACTATAGACAACCAAAATTTGGACTGAACTATGTGAAGAAACCGGATGTGGAGATGTTCTTAAAGAATGGGGTTGTGTTTAAAGATGGTTGTTTTGAGGAGGTGGACGATGTTATATTATGCACAGGTAATTTATACCAGAGAGGTCTTAATCTTAAATAATTGATTGATTTAGAGTAATTTAAACGTTAGGTCCACATCAATGAATACCTTTGACTTTGCTACTCTACAACTACATGGATACTGTGGTAGTGTTTTATTTATTTATGCTACAAAATGTTTTTAATTAATCACCCAGTAAAAAATACGTTTTTTACCACAACAAATGGCGATTAAAACACTTTAGGGACCCATCCACTCTCCTATTAATTGCTAAAAGCAGGCCTTGCATCATAACACCTTGATAACGACCCAGTTCACAGAGACTACCCAGCTTTAAAATTGCATCGCACTAGCGTTTTATAATTGAAATATCTCGTCAATTTAATGACCTTTTTGTATTTTAGTCGCACAATTGAGCATTCATTCATTGATGCGTCAAAACTTACCCATTTTCATTACTTTCTCGTACAGGTTACGAATTTAATCTAAGCTTCTTGGACAAGAGCTGTGAGTTGAATGCGACGACTAGACACGTAGTGCCGGTTTATCAGCACATGGTTAATATCCGGAAGCCTTCGATGATGATTTTGGGGCTGGCTACACCAAGCATCACCAGGATTTTGGATGCCCAGGTAAAGAGCTTCACACGAATTTGAGAAGTTTCAAATTTCAAATTCATCCAGTTAAAAAAAATGGTTCAGAAAGCAAATCTTTGCCGTTCTGGCTCTTGGTGGTTTTGTTACCGTAGTTGTAATCATTGACAAAACAAAACATTTACTTAAGTATATTTTTATAATTGGAATAGGCGGAGTATGCAGTAGCGTTGATCGCTGGCAAATTCCAGCTGCCCTCGCAAGCTGACATGATGCAGTCCTGGCTAAAGCACGTGACTGCACTGTATGCTGAGGGTCGGAAGATTGACGATGCCAACTTATTGTTTAATGATATGGTAAGTAAAGGGTCTAAGACATCGGGTACACCCATATTCTGATATCTGTTCTTAAGTATTTAGTTCTGTCAGTTTTCTCGACTTACCTAGCAACCTGTATGGTGAAAAACTTAAGTAAATGACCTGATGTAGGTATGTAGTAGTGCACAGAATTAATATGGAGCTTAGTCATTTATTTCTAGAATTTGGACCATCAATTTGTTTAAATATATTTGTATATGTCACGTTACTACACAACAGGTCATTTAAGTTTTTCACCTATACTATACCTGCGTGCGGCTCGGGTGGATAAAGATATTTCGGGTGAAATTACGCGTTTTATGCATTTGTTGTTAAGTCTATTTGGTTTTTGTTCCAGGACCAATATTTCGCAAATATTGCCAAAGAAGCTGGAATAACACGCGTGGCTCCCGTGCTGACGATAATCAGAGACTACGATGCGAATTATCGTTTAGAAGACTTGTTGAATTACCGTGACTTCAACTATGAAGTGCTTGATCAGTACAACTACAAGAGGTGGTACGAGCCTAGTAACAGAAGCTGTGATATTAATATTTAATTTTTTTAAATTATAATTGTGTTGACAGATTGTTTTTCAAAAATAAATTTGTTTAGGTTTTTCAATTCCTAGATTATGTTTTTTTTCTCTCTAGACTTGATGACAAATGCAGACGAGGATCAGGTAAAGTGATTTCGATTGTAAAACGTCTTTATCTTTTTGTTATTTTTTTTAGCCTATACAAGGCGTTAATTAAATAACTGAAAACCGCAGACACCCCAAAAATATATTTTAATTTTCAGTCAGTTGATTGCATTTATTTTTGAATACCATCATTATTTTATAAAGATATTCGTGTGTTTTGCTAAGTCAGAAATTCTACTTTATTTCTAACTCTACACTTATAATTTGTATTTTGTCAGTTGCGCTTTGAAGTTTTTAGAAGAAAATCACACATTGAAAGCAAAACGGCCAGTATTAAATTATCGAAATAGTATGCAACCTCGATAAAATATTTAATTGGCGCATGTTGCAGTCGTAACTTGTAGACTGGGCGCAATAGAAAAGGGATTTTAAAACACAAACACAACCTAATTTAAAACATAGTGTAATCGATTCTACTCTCGATTCTGAGCAAACTACTTTCTGGTTTTCAGTTATTTAATTAACACCTTGTATACATTATCAGAGTGAACTCTATAATATATTATATTATAATATGTTTTTGTAGCCCCTCACCTCTCCGTTATAATAGCGTTAGCATTTATAGGAACCCATCTATTTTCGGAGCTAGTAGACGTTGTGGAACGTTGATAACTATTATCAATGCACTTTTTGAGATCCGACAGTTAGCCTATAACGTATATGGTTAGAGTTAGAAGAGTTTTTAACACCTGGACGCTCCGATATGGTACTATTAATTTAGTAGGCACGACTAGAAGACATGAAAAACGCATGGTGGTTAGATATGACTATTATGAAAGTATAAAAGTTTAAAACTTTTGCAGAACACTTTTTCTCGTGGAGAACTTTGATTTCATTGATTAAGTATTTTCTCAAGGATGAAGTCTAGATAAACCACGTTCTAGATTATCAGACATTTGATGTGCACCAAGGTTAAGATATTTTTGAGTAATGAATCTGCACGATAGATGCTAAGTGCACACCCACACTTGTAATAGTGACAGTTGACGTATTTTCGATGTAGATCAGCTGATATTGACAATCTTCATGTGATTGATAGGTAGGTTTTCCTGTAAAAGGACTAACGTCACATTGTGACTATAAGGTAAAGGCAACGGATTTAATAAGAATCTGTCCTGGCACGCCTAAAGGAATACGGTGATGACGATGAGGTATAAAGAAAGGTTACACCGAACTGAAACGATTACTTTGCTCACCCGCGACCTTAAAGGTATTAAAGGTTTTTTTTTAGGTCTCGGATGAGGAAAGTAATTGTTTTAATTCGTCGATATCGTTTTCCGCAATGTGGCACCCGATTCAATAAATTATTAAAAGGTTACATCGATAAAGCGGTTAAATAAAATTATGAAAAAAAAATGATACCTCATATACCTAAGGTGGGGATGAGATTTTTTCTCGTCTAAATTCATAGCATGGGTGGCTGGGGTATCGTCAGAGATGGCGCTACCCAGGCGACGTGGGTTGCATGCAGCATGTGGTCTCGCAGTTTAAGGGTCCTCGTGCACCGATTCTTGCTTTTTGCTCGTTTAAAAATCCGTCATTTAATATGTGGTGTGCTATCATATATGGCCTTGCAAAATGTATCTTGCCCACGACAAATTCAGGCCCTGTGCCGTTGGCTATCGTTGGATGGGTCTTTCAAAATCATGAGTAGGTTTGCTATTTAAGACCTTTTTGATTTAGAGATTTTTTTGTAAAGTATTAAGCTATAAACTGCTATTTTTTTTATTAGAGTCGAGTGTACTGCAGCATGTCCAGGTGCTCACTAGTAATTTGCACATGACCGTTTCTATGTCGTGAAAGTGCGTGTTGACAGTTCCAATGCTTACATATATACGATGTACTTACTTAGTTACAAGAG
Organism: Choristoneura fumiferana; assembly: GCF_025370935.1. Lineage (NCBI taxonomy): Eukaryota > Metazoa > Arthropoda > Insecta > Lepidoptera > Tortricidae > Choristoneura > Choristoneura fumiferana. The sequence continues at coordinate 8,664,801 of NC_133482.1, read as the reverse complement.
GTTTTGTTATTGAATTAAAGGGTGATTCTGTGCTATTTGTTTTTTTTCATACGGTAGGGAGAAAACGAGCAGGCGGGTCACCTCACCTGATGTAAAGCAATCACAGCCGCCTATGGAAATCCATAACATAAGTTGAGTTACGGAGGTGTCGCCGGCCTTTTGAGAAAGGAGTTGAGTAAAGGAGAACTCGTTTTTTGAAGATTCCTAAGTTGTACCGGTCACCGTGCGATCTAATCGTAGGATATTAATTATTTTATTATTCCAAACAGCGATCATCCTGTATTTCTTATCACACTTGCACGTTACATAATAATGTTTATATATTTTCGTTCACTCATGCAACCCGATCGTGACTTTGACAATGAAACCGTCTATAAGAACGTCATAATTTGAACAAGTACTTAGGACTCGGTGATTTTTTTTCAGCTGTGCACGTCATTTGTCTTGGTTCAGACGTGTAAGGATTGGGAAGTTGTTAGAAAAATAATTTAATTTTTAAAGCTCATTTCCTTAAAGGGTTCAATTATGGTGAGTTTACATATAATATTAAAATGATGTACTAGATATTTTATTTATTCTAAATTGTTTTTTGTATTAACGTTTTGAAATGGAACAATTTTAATTGATATTGATTATTAACTTTTGTAGGTCTCATTGATACAAAAGACCTACAGTCTTTTCTTTTATTTGATTCTTTATATTAACTCTTTTTTTTCAATTAAATTTAACTAACCCTGTCCGAGGTGTGGTACTTTAGTCTAAACTGTTTTTTAAGTAATATTTTTATAAGTGCATTACTTAAAAGTTTTTCATTTTAAGTTAAATAATTTTATTCACATACCATTCATAGAAAACATAGGTATAAGCGCGTTTGTGCACTAAAACTTAAGATCAGACGCATTGTATTCCCAGAAACTAATTAACTTTTATTATTAACATATTAGAACAAAACACAGAACTATAGAGTCTGTGTGATCGGAGCTGGAGTGGCCGGACTATCTTCAGCAAGATATTTGAAGCAGGAAGGCATTAGTTTCACAGTTTTGGAATGTACCCAATACGTCGGCGGTACTTGGCGATATGACCCCAGAGTTGGCTACGATGAGAATGGTCTATTATTGCATACTAGCATGTATAAACACTTAAGGTATGCCTAAATTTTTTGACGCTTATTGCCATTTAAAGGATAGCTGTGGTTTTATTTACAAAAACCCTTCTGGAAATTCACAAATACCTACCTACAAAATTACGACTCTACATTAGTCTACATACCCATCTCATTTATTTAGTCGCTTCATTAAGCTGCTGTGAAAAATTGCTCG
>NC_133482.1:8594283-8654709 GCF_025370935.1 Choristoneura fumiferana | reverse complement strand
CGGACAAATGGACTTTATATATTGCCACAGAGGATATTTGCACTTTATTGTTGTGTTTAGTGGTAATGGGGCTACCGTTTTCGCGTTCACCAGTTGGCGCCACTGAAGACAAAGGTCCTGCCTGAAGTATAGTATAGTGCTTAGTTTGTTATTACGGGCGTGTAAACAAAATTTACATTTAAATCATATTTAATGCCTTAAAAGCGTAGCATAAAATATCGAGAATGCCACAGTATTGCGTAGTCCCGTTTTGTTCTGAAAAAAAGGGAGGACAAAGGTTTCCAAAAGACAAAACTGTCTCAAAACACAGACATTCATTGCCCCGTAAGCCCGTAACGCATATTTGCCATGATTAATTTCAGGGATAGCAAAATATTCACAAAATAATTCTAATTATAAATAAACCCGCGTATCTCACCCAAAAACAGTGACATTTGACATTTCGGAGACCTCTCGCTACACTAGCGCCTCTAGCGGCGAATTCATACGCGATAGCCCTCATCTCATTAAAGCGCTTTTCTTACCTAAGTCGCTAAATGGGGTGGAAATGTCGTCAGTGGGGACCTCGTGACAACGTGTATGGTTGATTTTATACGAGTGACCCTCAATTGTGGCGTTATCTGGTAAAAGGTACCTTGTTGTCGGTTCTAGTTTCCGAGATTAATCGCGCTTGAAGTAAAAATGTCGAAAAAAATCATTTTTTCTTTTTTTACTCTATATTAATAAGCAGGGTCTAAATTTTAATTTGACAGAGACACAAGTTTTTAAATCTTTTTTTATGAGTTAAACATCCCTTAAAGTTAGTAAGAAAGGTACCTTGTCGGTGCCGCTCTTGAATGCTTTCTGTGCGCTCGGTATCGGTTTGGAAGACGTGTCGGACGTCGGTACTTTGTCGGCGCGTCATCATCATCATCATCATCATCCTAGCCTATACGTCCCACTGCTGGACACAAGCCTCCTCTCAGAATGAAAGAGCTTGGCATTAGTTCCCACGCGGGCCCATTGCCGGTGCTTGTCGCGCGTATTAAAACGTTCAAGAATCATCATAAAATGCGTTTAATTAGAGTAAGGTAAATCATCAATAACTGGCCACCCTTAGCGATTACACTAGCGATTTGCGGGCGAGTTGAAAGCGAGGTGAGCGCGCAGCGAGTTCGCTTCGAGCGCGTAACGATTTCACCGCGAGCGTGAAACGATATCGCCGCGAGCGCGCAACGATGTCGCTGCGAGTTCGCTGCGTTAGCGCCGAAGCAGCGAACTCGCATGCGCTCGCAGCAGCGACATCGTTGCGCGCTTGCGGCGAAATCGTTACCTATACGCTTGCAGCGAATTCACTGCACGCTTGCCTCGCTTTCAACTCTTCCGCGAATACGCTAGTGTGATTAGGCCCTTATTGACGATTTACGCCAATTTGTCTTTTTTTTATTCGACTGGATGGCAAACGAGCAAGTGGGTCACCTGATGGTAAGAGATTACCACCCCCAGACACCTGCAACAGCAGGGGATTGCAGATGCGTTGCCAACCTAGAGCCTAAGATGGGATACCTCAAATGCCAGTAATTTCACCGGCTGTCTTACTCTCCACGCCGAAACACAACAATGCAAGCACTGCTATTCACGGCAGGATTAGCGAGCAAGATGGTGTAACAATCCGGCCTTGCACAAGGTCCTACCACCTGCTGGTCTTTAGAGGTTGATTTAGAGTATAATAAGAACGATAATAGTTACAACTACAAATCAAAAGCATTTTTTTAGATTTTATTCTTAACTATGTCACTAAACATTTTACGTCCGACGATAAGGTACCTTTTCAATACGTTAATCATTTAGTGTGTTGAGACAAAATTATAGGTTTTTGGTAAGAGTTTTAATACTACAGTGTTCTTAAATTAAGACTATTAAAATTAATCGTAAGTTATTAGTCGTTTTCAAATGATATCACTTCATAATCACTAAATATTTTTACCACGACATAAGGTACCTTTTAGAAAATATATAGTGATTGTACCAACTTTTTACTAAACTTTACCTTGATTTTTGAGACTGAAAAAACTAGTTTTTTAAGATTTGTTGAGTTATTTTGGTCTCATTTGGCTATGTTTTAGCGTACTAAATATAAAAGTTTGTTGAGTGCACTGTTTAATTACATTTGTAAACATCAAAGTTATTTTTGTTAAAGTTTTTTTTATATAATAATCAAAGTTAATTCAAAACGGAGTAGGTCTTATTTAGTGTCCATTTACGCATAATATTCTTTCCTTCGATAAAAATCCAATGGAACTATACAATAAATAGAAAAAAATGTAAAAAATCCATCAACCTTTTTTTTTTACTTTATGCACTTTGGCAAGTAAACTATAGGAAAAACGTTGTCAATTACAAAATTGTTCTTGAAACCTGAAAGCCCGTACAATCTACTCCTCAAATAGCATGTCATCTATGTAACTTCCAACATAACATACTTTTATTGGGTGTACAAGTTTGAATTCAATTTTCTCATAATCACCTTTTCTGGCTTTTGAACTCATCATTTTTAAAAAAAAATATCTATTACACCTACATGCATGTTCTTACATGGTTCGATAGCTAAATGTATTAATTATGGGGATATCAATAACTCAATACCGACAACAAGGTACTTACCTTTTCCCAGATAACGCCACAATTATCAACTAGTACTAATAAACTTCTTTGGGTGATTTCAGGCTCGTTACGCCACGGCATTCATTAAAGGTGATTTCACACTGCCTTCCAAGCAAACGATGATGGTGGAATGGAAGGGCCACGCTGATGCCCTGCGAGATGAAGGACGCCCACAGTCGCACATACATCTTCTAGATGACAAAGAGGTATGTTGTGGATGTAGTTGAGTTACCTTCAGCGTTAGATAAGAAAAGCAAATAAACACAGGGTTATTAATTCTTTTTATTGTCGGTTTAGAGTTTAGTATTAGTTAAGAAAAAATAGTGCGTCTTTATTTTATTCTTAAGTTTTTCTATCATATTGCTTCAAAGTGTTTTAGGCCAAGTTGCAAGGTCATTCGAATGAAAGTACGAATAAGGATGCGAATAAAGTACTCTTTTTTTTTCTCAGGATGCATATTATGCCGCCTTGACAAAGGAATCTGGAATATCCCGAGTACCTCCAGTGCTGTCCAGGATTCGAAGCCACGACACTGAAGAAAAACGCAAAAACCTGTACACTTACAGAGATTATGAGTACATCGTAGTAGATAATGAAACGTTCACTCGACGCTTGGAAAAATAAAAATCAGTACCAATTAATTTTAATTTCTTTAACAGATTATAAGAAATTGCATAAAATCAGAACGGACTACTCCTCATCGCACACAGTCGCACACCAAGACATAATAATATATTTCTTTGAAACTTAAATTGAAATGCTTTCTTCAACGGTTAAAACGCTTATGGGAAAAACAAGGAACATTTTGTAGGTTCGCGTCAATAAAAAATATTATTGTGACAAAGCTTTATTTTTTATAAAATATTTAATGTCGGCGGCCGATCGTAAAATCCGCCAGATCACGAAATTCCTAGGCATATCATGAAATGGCATTATTTTATGTGGCGAAGTGCCAGAACCGAATTAAGCCGTTAACCTTAGCTATTGTTTGAGCAAAATGTACATCAAATTTTTCAAAGTCCTGGCTCCATACTAATTTTGCTTGAAATTTTATAAGTCCCAAATCCTATATAGCGGCGTTTCATGATCTACCTAAACTGGCCAAATCATGAAATGGCGGCATTTCGTGATAATTTGTCTAGGAATTTCATGATCTGCCCAAACGTCACTAGGCAAATCGTTAAACGGTGAGTTTTGAACGATATTTATTTATTTATTATACAATATGGATGGTTGTGGAGATATGGCGCCATTTTATGATATATGCCTATATAGGAATTTAATGATCTGGCGAATATTACAATCGACCGTCGACATATAAAAGGCAAAAGGGTCTAGGTACTCTAAAGGCTGTCGTCTAATACGTTTCCCCTAATGAGGTATTGTAAGGCATTTAATATTTTGTGCAACAGTAACTTTAACAAGTATAAACTAAATTCCGAAAGTCGGAATCACGAATTTCAAAATACCGATTTTTTAATTCCGAATGTTTTAAAACTCCTGATCCTAATACGGCTATTCCGATTCTTCAAATCCGAAAATTAAAAATATCTAAGGTTTAAAATTACAATTTCCAAAATTCCGAATTATAATACACCGAACAATAAGAACTTCTACTTAATGACAATCCGAAATATCAAAAATACGAAAATAATAAATCCCGACTTATTAACGTAAGATATGTAGGTTAGATTGGCCTAAAACATTAGTAATTGTTATTCATTTTCAGCAATGTGACACAAGGTCGACGGAGCTCCTATTCCGCGCAGTTAAGGCGCTTCGCGCCTTGACGCAATTCTAACCTAACCTATGCAGATCAATTTACCTAAATTAATTGATATTAATTCGAGATTCGAAATTCAAGATTCCGATTATTAAAATCACGAAGTTTATTTTGCCGAATGTCATGTTTCTGAATTAACGATGTCATTTCGGAAAATTGATAATCGGAATACTGTTTTCGGGCTAATTACTCGTAACATTTCGTGTTTTTAAGTAATCGGAATTATATGTCTTAGAAATTCTGAAAATCGGAGTTTTGAATATCGGAATTAGCAAATTCGGAATAAAATATTTCGGAGTATACACACATAAAATCGCAAAGCGTAATAATACTAGCAAAACAACAATTGTTTCTTTTATCTCGGGGCACCGTTATGGGCTAAATATAATATTATGTAATAATGAGTAAGTATAAAAATAGTGACAAATTAGGAAAGCATAGGATTATCGCCAAATTTGTTGTAGTAATGTATCTGTACTTCTGGTACAGGATGAGCTACTAACATCTTATGAACTTGTATAATATCTTCGTTCGGTTCATAATCATCATAGTAATTATCCATAAGCATGATCACCAACAAATACATTGCAACAAATGCCTCGTCACCGAGCCAATTTTTTAAATAATTTACTTTTACTTTTTCACCAACATATACGTCAAGCAATTGATCCAGGGCCCTGCTAAATATTCTGTACACAGACATACCATATAAATTAGTATCCTCTTTCAAATATCGAGCCACTACTTCTCCGAAATCGGATGTGATGGCTATGTACTGCTTTTCTGCATTTGAGTCCCAGTCTTGGGTAGTTTCAGAATCCGAGGTATTCTTGCATAATTTATCTATAAACGCAATAGTAAGTTGCAACTGTTTAAACAAGAGGTAATTTTGTGTGACTGGTAAAGAAGCTTCAAGTTTTGCTAAAATATTACTGTACAGCGCGACTGGCTTTACTTTATTTCTTTTAAATGCGAAGTCTATGGTAGAACGATACATGTGATCGAGAACACTTTCAAAGTTTTGCCTTACATAACAAGAACGTTCATTTACTTTATCCCATGACGCAATTGACTTTTCCATTAAAGGCACTAATGCTTTCTCAAATCTTTGATGTTGACTATGATCATCGTCAGCACTAAGTAAATAAGAAACAAGTAATTGCATGTCATGCCTGTGTGAGTTTCCATAACTCTTCTTTAAAATAATTTGATCCACAAATTCTAAGATTATATCCGCGACAAAGTCCGAATCAAGTTCTTCAATAATGTTATTCATTTCTTCTTTCATTTTTCCAATAATATTTTTACAATCTGCTTTCGGCGGCAGGGATTTCAGGAACCTGTAGCTCTTCATACAATACGTTGATTTTATACTGTGATGTACTCTAGCCAATTTACCGAATGTGTTAAATATTGTTTTGTTTTCTTCCGCTGTCAAACTATCCATAAATATTTGCATTAATTCCCAAAGCTCTGCAATGAGCGCTTCATCTTGTTCTCTACATAATAATTCATGAGTGCTCTGAAAAAGAGCGGCGCGAACTGACGAGTTTTTGTTAGACTTCCAAACGTCTAAAAATATTTGTTTCATTTCAGTTGGTGACAGTTTAGTAAATGCAAGATAAATGCCGTGCTTTTGTAAAGATGTTATGTTATTAAGAAGATTAAGAACGTACTCTCGGCTGCGACTTGATTGTATGTTGTGTAAGATAGCGTTCAAAGAAGGCTGAGTAAATTGTACGTAGTCACCTTTAGCGTACGCCAGGACAGCTTCTGGTTTGATTTGAGGACGAGCGATATGCATACTTTGAGCTATGTTCTTACAAATGCTCAACTCGAGTTCATCAGTATCAGCCCAGTTAATCTTGGTTTCGTGGGGTTCGTATTTCTTTAAGAATTCAATCAATTGCTGTTGAGTTAGGAGAGAACAGATACCACGGACGGCCGCTTTGTGTCCGCTGGTCTTGACGAGTCGTTCGCGGTACGATGACAGCCACTCATTAGCCATGGTCTGCGGCCAGTAGACTCGCAGTTTGCGCAGAACTTGTTTCATTGAAATAGCATCGTTGAAGCGTAGCGCTTCTACTTCATCTTTGTTGCGCACCAAAAGCTCTGGATCGTGTTTCAACGCATTCATGCAAACAATTTGGGAGGGAGATAGAACGAGTGATTCATCAAAAATATTTTTCCTCCATGATTTTTTAGTATCATACAAAGGTGTCAAGGACGTGATCCATCCCTTTTCTTTCTTGATCTTAGCACAGTACTTGATTTTGTCGATCAAAACCGGAAAATCAACAAGGTCCTTTTTCCAATCTTTTAATAAATATAGTCCTTGCTGAAATAGCTCTACATATTCTGCAAGTTCTACATGATTAGAAATATCGCGACTGTTTAATTTGTTCAAGAAAAGGTTATACAAGTATGTAAATACTTTATCTTTTTGTTCATCATTTAATTTTCTTTTTAATGAATTTAATGAGTCAAAATTAAATTTTTGTTCTACGATTTCGGGTACTGCTTGATCACGTATGACTTTATGTACAATAATAGATTTTAGGCACGTCTGGACGTTGTTCTCAGACTCTATATATACTTCCATACTGCGGAATATTTCATCCAAAATAGCCCACATTTTGTCATCGTAAAGATGAGTATCAGATTTATGAAGCAAATCATTTATAAACTGTACTTTGAATCTAAATGGCTCATTGATGTGTCTATCACGGTAATACTGCAACAACGAATGAATGTTTGCTAAATTTCGTCGTGCCGTAGTGACTAGAACCAACAACATAGCGTTTCTTTCATCTGGATTTGATTCTGTTCGAATCATTTTCTTTAAATCTGGGAATGCGACGCCGAATGGAGCATATTTATACCAGCGATAAACACTGAAGTTGCTGGCACCACGACCACCAAAATCGCCACTACAATAATTGAAACTCATTTGTGCTACATAGCAATCATTTTCTAGTATTTGATGCTTTCTTTCAATAAATTGCTTCGTAAATTCGAATTTACTTTCTTTAGGCATGTACTTAATAAAATTAAGTATTCTGTCATGATTAAAATAAAATTTTGTTTCTTTATTCTCCAACTGTTTTAAAATAAAACTTTTGATATCTTCTTTCTTTAAATATTTTGCAAACGTGTCTAAATCAATATTGTACATGAATTTTTCAAAATTATCAATAAACCTGTTAGGGCACTTTTTCATAACGATTTCAGTTTTCTTTTTTCCGAACTCAGGCCAAAAATTCCGTTGGATTGTATTTAATGCGTCTAGATATTTTTCAGGGTCGCTGCGCAGTAAAATCATTGCGGCTTTTAACTCTTTTGTCTTGTAGCCGTTATGCGACTTTACGAAGATTTCGAGGACTGTACTTGATCTTTCGCACAAGCGTTTTAGAATATTCGGAGAAATCTCACTAGCGTGTTTTTCCACAGCGTCTTCAATAACACTCAAGGGACACTTTGGGAGCCATTTAAGAGCTGTCTTAAGCTTCTCATGTCTAAAGTATTGGAAAAACTTTTCAATCCTTGATTCGTTTTTCAAAGTTAGTCTTATATGAAGTAGGAATTTGCTGCTCGCTTTCGGCATCATCTGTGGGAACAGCTCAGAGTGAAGGTACTGAGGTTCGATTATGTGAGCGAATTGGTCATCATTTATCAGCCACGTCTTTGTTATTGCTAGCAATATCTATATTAAATAGATTTTCGACGTCAGTTTTTTCATAGTCGATTTTATCCGCCTGAAATTTGTTGGAGGAAGTGGCATTTTTTAACAAGTTGTTGTAGTTTTGGTGCCGCTTGCCCAACGTAGCGCCCTCCAGCACTAGTGGCGCCATGATGTTCTGTAAATGAAAAATCAGCGTCTTAGAAATTACTTATGTAAGTTAAGTACCATGGCAGGGTATCATATATTTCTAGGTATGTGTATATGTATATGTGTATTTATATGTATGTAGGGGGGTATTTCTAGGTCCGGAAGGACGTGGCAGATATTAATGCAGATGACTGTACTTCACTCGGTGATGAAAGAAAGAAAAAAAGAAAGAAAGAAACAAGAGATTTATTTTAGTTCCATAAGCACCATCATCTTACAGTAATAGGGGAGACCAGGGATGAACGTAACAATTTTCATTTTTTACGTAATATCTCTTACTTACACTAAGGGCACTGTACCTGTAGTGTAAGTTTTCGGTTACAAAATACATCTCGATCGCGTTCGCGTTAAAATCTCAATTTATATGGAAACATGAACAGCGCCTCTAGCGGAACGTTTGCGATTTTCGTGTTTCCATACTAATTGAGATTTTAACGCGAACGCGATCGAGACGTTTTTTGTAACCGAAAACTTACACTAAGGGCACTGGTCTCCCTACTAAAGAACTAAAGCTAAGATGATGCAATTTCCTTTCACGAAAGTGGCTACCTGTTGCTTAAAAAAGTTAAAAAATATGTATTCGTAATATTTTACGCAGATGGTAGGCAAGATTGACCTAATTCTTAATTGGCGTTGACTAATGCTACCATTCATAATCATTGTTTAAAGGTTACCGAGTCAAAGTCAACATCATCTTTTATGATTGGTTATTTGGAGTCTTTTTGTATTTTTTGTTTCAACTTTAAAGACCATGGCAGGGTAAGGGAACATCTTGTGCCTTAATAGCTTCTCCACTTGATTTTTTTCACGTCACGACGATAGTAAGTGCGATACTAAATTTCAGCATTCTCCTCTTCTTATTTTTGAAGAAAATAAATAAATAATAAAAATGAGTTTAACTCGCTCGCAAATCGCTAGTGTGATAAGGCCCTAACTGGCTACCGCCTAATGGTGGCCAGTTATTGATGATTAACCTTACTCTAATTAAACGCATTGTATGATCATTGTATGTACGATATTTAATAATTTTCGACATTCAAATATGTTGACATTTGCAACTTAGATATATTGGCTATCGATATTTTTACTCATTCGATATTTTAACCGTAGGTATTTTAATTATCGATATTCAAATATGTAACCCTCTCTATGCTCCATTTATTTTAACATTTGAAACTCGGTAAAATTTGCACACGTTTTTAAATGAAACAACGAAACTACTTATTTAAAATTGTGTTAACTTCTCTACCTAATGACAACATAATAAATAACGCTAGTAAATGTACATGTAGGTATTTTTAGTCCATTTGTGTTTCAAATACCGAGAAACGAGTGTTACAATTTGACCGTTAGTTCAAATCTTAAATTAAACGGAGTATAGTAGGAGCAGACAGTTCAATCATTCTTCAGAATTATTATTGACCTGTTTTTATCCGCTAAGTTTCGAATTTTTTTCTTACTACCTACATTAGAATAAGGGATGGGCCGAAATTTGTTTAACATTCGGTTTAACTGTATTTCGGCAGGTTGAGCCGAATTTCAGCACTCGGCCGAAAATTCGGTTTAAATGCCGAACATTCGGCACTAGAAAAAAAGTATATAGTTGTACTATTTCGACTGAAATTAATATGAAGCAAGAATGTTATATCAGTAAAATATGCAACAAAAACTAAGTAAACTGAGTACATATTATTTTAATAAATATCTTGATTATAAACAATACAATCAGTAAATTGATAAAAAAAAAAATCGTTTTTAGTTCACAATTTTCACAAACTAAATATTGAGAAGCATTAAAGTATTTCTAATTTTGAAAGGGTGTTTTCAGCAATCAAATTTGTCAATCTCTTTCTTATCTGTTTACTCGTATTTGTACTATTACTTATTCTGTGCTCGTATTTAAAATTCACAAGAGGCAGATTACTGAACCCAAGTTCGGGCGAAATTCGGCCGAATTTTTTTTTACCGAATGTTCGGTTCGGCTGAAGTTCGTATTCGATTCAAATCAAACCAAATTCGGCCCATCGCATCACTGCTTGGTGTATTTAGAATGCTTGTATTTGGTATTTTAATGGCCGCTACCGGCCTGTCTAAAATATATTTGAGTAAGTAAGTAAGTAGGTAATATGTAACTTTAGGTAGGTACATTTCAATTTTTACTCACAGCTGAGCTTATATTATATTCGCACAGAAAAGTTTTTAATTCATTGGTAATTCTGCGTAGGTAGGTATGTAAGGCTGACAAAAACTACTCGAACAAAATATTCCCTGATAATTAGAAACGCCCAAAAAAAAAAATTATAAATTAGTCGTCGGGTGTCGCTGGGAGCTATTAGGCATAGGTACACTGTATGTATTCTTCGTTTTTTTAGCATTAAGGGGCTCCTAGACGGGCCATATTTTCACTGCAATATGTGGCCGGCAACTATTGGTGTCCCTGTCTAACATGTGAGTAAGAGAGGGACACGAATAGTTGCCGGCCACAAATTGCAGTGAAAATATGGCCCGTCTAGGAGCCCCTTTAGAAAAAGGGTAGACAAATAATCTTGAAGTCTTTTTATTGAAGAACGTTTTAAAAAAACAGTAAATTTTAACTATGATACCAAAAGCATGCTTCATAGTTTTAAGTTTTTTTTTTTTTAAAGAAATGACTATGGGTCTCTTAACTTCAAACTCGGGTAATTCCATTTCTGCCGATTTATAAGATTTTGGTATTAAGTACTATAAAAGGGTAAAAAACAACTTTTGTTATAATTTTATCGGTTAAGTATAATTTCGTATGGTTTTTGAGAAAAATACAGTTAAAATAATAATATTGTATCAAAATCAAATAAATCAATATGACGGGGTTTTTTTTTCAAATTAAGTTAAGTCCATCCAAGTCAATCAGCAAAAGGTTTTTTTTTCTTTTTTTTTATAGTTTTTTTTTCATATGTAGAATGCAGAATCTAGTTTAAATCAAAATTACCTATACCTACACACCCACACTGAGCTTTTTCAAAGATCGATAAATTGCAATCGCTTATATCAAATGAGGGTAAATCCAATCAACATTGTATTGTTTGTAAAGAATGGAAAAAAAAGAAAAAGAAAGAAAAAACATTTATTTGTGACATTATTACACAAAATACTAGATACATAGAATTAAAAATTACGTATTACGGTCACGAAATAGAATGGATGTTTTAATGTTTAATTTGTCGAACATTAGCCAGAATTAACGTTATTATTATTATAAATTATTTTCAATTAACTCCCAAATTGTTAGTGGATTTATTTGGACTCATATTATCTGCTTGCTAATTGTTCCATATTTTGCTGTGACTTATTTTTCAAGTGTTTTAAAAAAAAGACACGTCAAGATGGCTTACCTTCTTTCTAATGCTAAAAAAAACGAAGTATAGGTTAACAAAGTTGCTAAATACACAGTGATATACAAACATACTTGTTAATAGTAAAAAAAAGGATGCGTACGTTACTTACGTACTTTGATAGTCGACGCACGGCTAACTTGATTTGAAATTGCCGACAACCTTTAACAGCATAAAACTCCGAAAAACAAAACACGTTCAACGCGCTTGCCTGACACCCTGTCAACGAAAGGCGAAAAGTGCCGAGGCGAAGTTTCAGCGAACTAACTACCACGACTCGTGGTAGCTGCGGGGTTACTCCGAAATTCGAAAATCGAAGTTTCTGTCGTTCCGTCTTTCTGACTCTTATACTATTTAATATGAGTGAGAGAAACGGTACGATACAAACTTCGATTTTCGAATTTCGGAGTAGGCCCTTTGCTCGTGGTCCACGAGCACGAGCGAGACGAGACCATGGATGGACTATTTAAATATATGGGCTACTACGAAACTCTCAAATCGAAGTTCGTACCGCACCGTCCCTTTCACTCGCGTAGTAAACAAAATAAGCGTCAGCGGGACGGCAACATAGTTTGAATTTTGCACTTCGTGGTATAGGGCTAGCAGGGCTACTACGAAACTCGAAACACGAAGTTCGTGTCGTGCGGTCCCTCTGACACTGTTTAATACGAGAGCGAGAGGGACAATACGATACGAACTTCGAGTTTCGAGTTTCGTAGTAGCCCCGCAGGACCGATCACTTGCAGCTGAAAAGCGAGCAGAACGAGATAGCTAGTACGGATGCCATTTGTCCCTTTCTAATAGGGTGACAATAATATTTTTGTTATGAGAGATAATATGAATCTTGCAATCTTCCTGCTAATTGTTAACACTGAAGTTTTTCATTAGCTATGGAAAATTTCGCAGGGATTAGGGATGGATTAAAAAATAAATAATGCAAATAGTTCAAGTTATCGATTTATTATGTGAAATAATAATAACTGCATCGATAAAGTCTTGTTTTGTATGTAGTTAATTAAGCAACGGGTTAATAAAATTGCTTCCATTTAATACTATGCCAACTACAATATCAACAAATTATGAATAATCGTGCGCCAATTTACGAACAATAATAAACATAACTCAGCTACTGATAATTATATTCTTGTGCATTTAAAGTAAAATTTTCGTCTAAGACCAAGGCAATCAGGTATTAACAGCCAAAAAATTTAATTTTGGATAAGGGTTAATGGATAAACCGTTTGTTGGATCAATTTCCATTTCAAACTCACAACATTTATTGACAACAAAAACACATTACATCACAACAAAAACACAGCATTTGTCCAAAATGCTTTTTTTCCCAATATGCTTTTTTACTGAATCTTATTTTGCTTACATTGCTTTTTCCCGGACTCTGCAATACCTAATGTAGGTACTATTTGACACAGTGTACCTACCGTAACCAGCATCAATATCTGCCATAGTGGTGCTCGCAAAAATATCTGTAATTTCCTCCGGCCTTAGAAATAAAGTCGTACTCTTATTTGTGCTATACTTGTATTATTATCTATTCTGTGGTGCTGGTGACTGCACCTGCACATGCTGCATGCATGCTGGTGGTGTAATTTTTACAATAAAATTCATCTAATGCCATTTCAAACGAGTGAGGACCACCACCGACTGGCGAAATGGAATGATCTAACTTTTTAAATTGAAACTTTATATTGTATGAGAAATGAAAAATACACATGTTGTAACAGGAACTACTCAAACCTTTATTTGGAATTACATAGTTACTTATTTATATTTCTTTGCATAAATAGGTAAACAGTTACCAACATCAATTTTATTAAAGCTTTAGTCAACATTGCTGAAACAATGAGGATTAATTTAACATTTTCTAGATACATACTTACGTACCTGTATATTTTTAACATAGTAAAAGCTTGAAACTACCGTGAGACTCACTCATATTTTATATAATGACCCGGATAACTCACGTGTTACGTCACGTCGTGAGTTATCCGGGTCATTATATAAACTATACCTAGTAAAAGCTACGGGAAAAAGACCTATAAGTAATAAATAAAATAATATCTAATCACTTTAAGTAATGAACCTAATTAATTGAATGTATGTGTAGTTAGCTAAATGTGAATTTTATTTAAGGTAATAAACTGCAAGTTTAAAAATTTATACTCACTTACATTTACTTTCTCTTATTTTTTTTACTTTTAACGTTTGATAGACACCGGAGCCTCAGGACGCTTGTAGACATTCGTTTTTTTCACCGGACAACGAAACGTATTTTTGCCGGACTTGCGGTGTTGTATGGCTTACAATGAATGTGTGTACAGTACATGCACCGGACACTTGTCCGGCGACGAAGCCATACAACACCGCAAAAAACAGTCCATTATCCGGTTAAAACAACGAACGTCTACAAGCGGCCTCAGAGCGTTACTCATACGCCTACTACCTGCTATTACTAGGCGAGAGAAAAACCGAGATTCGTTAGACGAGGGATTGAAATGCGGTTTTCACATTATTGATTTATATTATTCTGGTAATGAGATTTTTAATAATGACTTAATATTCTGGTCTCTTCCTCATCAAACTCAACTTGATGGCTTTTACATATCAGTGTTATTAGTCGTTGAATTCTTATCTTCCAGCCGTTTTGTGAAGGTTTCGTTATCAATCACAGTGTATACGTATTTCCGGTATGTGTACAGGTTTTTAAGCTTCGCCCTCATGTCAGCGTTTCGTATCTTGAAGAGCACTGGGGGTACCCTCGCTATGCCGGATTCTCTAGTCAGCTCGGCGTAGTATTCATCCTGGAAAACAAATGTATTGCCTCAAAATTTAAGTGTTAAATAGTGACAGCAAATTGTGATCAATAGCACGATCTAACCAATAAACCGACAGAAAAGCGTGTGATACTTTGCTAATTTTACTTTAATTTCGTCCATATTACCCAGTGTTTGAAGTCAAAAGTATTTGACCAGTGTGTGTTGCCAGTGATGACATACGGATCTGAGACGTGGGCGCTAACGATGGGCCTCATAAGGAAGCTCAAAGTCACTCAGAGGGCTATGGAGAGGTCTATGCTCGGGGTTTCTCTGCGAGATAGAATCAGAAATGATGATATCCGCAGTAGAACTGAGGTTAACGACATAGCCCGAAGTATTGCGAAACTGAAGTGGAATGATAGCCGATGGGGTTAGAAAGTTCTCGATGGCGTCCTCGGACCGGGAGACGAGCTATCGGTAGGCCTCCAACAAGATGGAGCGACGACCTGGTTAAGATTGCGGAAAGCACAAGACCGGTCTGAGTGGAGAGCCTTGGGGGCGGCCTATGTCCAGCAGTGGACTTCTTTCAGCTGATGACGAGAAGTTTCATTCAACTACTTTTGTTTTAAGATCCTGATAAACTTCAGCATTCACTTGTAATGAGTGTTTTATCGATTACTACATTGCAGGCACAAAAAAAACTGGAGTGTTTTCGCGAGCATTCTTGGCAGAGTTCTAACTAGCGAATATTCAAGCGAAACGATAGTAAATTCGCTTCGAACTATTTGCCGAGCATCCGTCCGTGATCGTACTGAATAATAAAATTTATGACGAGCATTTAACTAGTTACTAGAGCGTTCCCTAGAATGATCATTGATCTGCATGTAAATGTTCATAGCAATAATTGGTTCTATGTTTGGCTCTACTTATTCATTCTGCAGTTCGTAAATTTTAAAAACGGTGGATGTTCGATATTCCGTTATATATAAGTGAATGCTCAAATTTATCAGCGCTCTTAGGTTACGTTGCCAATGAATCTATCATTGAACTTGGGTGCCCAATTCAATTCGATTCTTGAAAGTATAGGTCCATCGATACTTTCGATGATTCCACTAATATCAAGGATGGAATAGACACCATCGGTTAGCCACGGGTACCCAAATATTTACAGTATGCGATGTACGGTAGGAAGTATCGTTTTTGGCCACCTTAACGTCATTTTTGGACAGTTGGCATTTGAAGTAATATCTAAAAATTTATTAAAAAGATATGTTTAGCGAGTTTCTAAAAATTTATACTGAAACGAATAAAGTTTGTAATGTTTTATAATAAATGGCCATAAACGGTACAGTGGCCACAAACGTTACTTCTACCCTACCACAAAATTTCAATTGATTGATTTACCTCTTTGTTAGCCAGCAAATGTATGTCAGACATACGTTTTCCCTTAGCCCGCAGGTCATCAACGTGAGCCTGCCATTCCGCCATCATTGCCTCCTTGGGAGGCAGTGTGAAGTTGCCTTTAATAAGTGCCGTGGCGTAGCGAGCCTGCAACGACAACAGACTGTACTAGGTATAATTTCTAATTAAATGCAGTGTAAGGACAAAACAATTCTAATTAGATTCTATATTAGCGACCGGCACCGGGCTTCGGCCAGGTGCAACTTTGGAAAAAAAGAGACGAAAAAAAAAGTAAGTCTAGGCGTAAAATTTCATATTTTTCGCCCACTTTTCCCCAAAATTACAGCCGCGCGGAGCTGGGGCGTGTCACTAGTGATAAATGTTATATATAAACGTTCCTTTTGAAATCCATACCATATCATGTTGATTAATTAAAATTGCATTAAAATCCGCTGCAAAGTTCAAAAATCTAAGCGTACATACAGAAGGACAGGAGGCAGGGAGCGACTTTGTAATGATAAAGATATCTCAAACATTCTACGAGTAGAATTTAACATAATGTAGGCTGCCAGTAGTGGGATCAACGCTGCAACTGTTAGGTAGTGGTAGTAGCAATAGGTAGGTAGGTCATCACAATCATTATTTCTTTCCACTGCCATCTTATGCCGTTTGAGAAATAAATGATGAAAGAATAGGGCACAAATAGTTCACGGCTGCAAGAGCCGACCTAATTGCTACCACATGTTTATATATAATTGTGTTTAAAACAAAATCAACAACTGGGAAAATTATTTGTACAAGAGATATTGCATATCTTAGCAAAATTCTAATTAGGCAACACATTTTAAAATCCTTCTGACTTAGCAGCTTTAAGCTCATTAAACACCACCTGACCTACCAAGGAGTTTATTTGGTACTAATTCTCTAGAATAATATTAGAAATAAAGAAGAAGAATTACTCTAGGTTAGTTTTAAAGGAGACATACTTGAGCATCAATGGCGGCGACTAAGCATGCTCTAACAACCAACCCCATGATGAACATGGAAGGCTCGTTGATGTTGACCATGTATTTGTAGAGAGGGATGACGCTATGGGTCGATATCGTGAGCTGGCTGCTGCTGTCTATAAATGGGTAGTCATATTCGTAGCCTGGAATTAAAATACATAAATTTTATTAACTGGAGCAGTATCTGGAGAAGGTTCAGTTTTGTCGTGTGAAATAAGCAGCAGAAGTGGGATGAGTGGTTACGGTGCTCAAAATGATCTCCACGCGACTCTACTGCCAAGGTAATAAGAGAGTGTTTAGATAATTTCAGACACCAAAAGTTCATCTACTTCTGCTGCTGATTGTACGTGAATGTAACTACGTAGGCCTGATGCATTTTATATCACATAAGTGAAAAGACACAGAAAGCAAAAACTCAATTATTCACTATCAAGTATTTAAAATATCGAAATTAACAATTACTTAAATAGTTACTACTTAATTCTTACACCCTTCATCGGTCGTTCGTGTAGCATGGCATTTATGTACCATCTCTTTATAACTTAATCCTTTGCCGTTTGACATAATCACGAAAGCGATTACAGTTTCAAGTGCATAGGACGATACTGCCGCAGGTATGTGTTTATCTTTAGTTGCATCTACTATAATATTATCAGACCAATTTCTTATCTTTGCCTTATATCCTTAATGAATTAAACAAAGAAATATTTACCTGTGCAGTAAATAACGTCATCGACTTCCTCAAAGCTTCCATCAACAAACACCACTCCATTTTCCTTGAACTCCTTCACATCAGCCTTCTTTACGTAGTGAGGAGGGAAGTGGGCTTCAAATGGCGCTGGAGAATGATGACTATGTACCAAACGGCTGGCGACATCAGCTACTAATAGACCGATCTCCATACCCGAGGGCCCACCCCCCATGACGAGGACCTTACGGTTGATGTAAGGATCCGGGACTCTGTAGTCGTGGCTGTGGATTATAGTTCCTGATAGAAGAGAGTAATTCAATGTTAGTCTAGCTAAAATTAAACTTAATATTTTAGGTATACTTTTCAAAACGTAATGCTCGGTTCATATTAGACGACCAGATGGCCTAGTGGTTAGAGAACCTGACTACGAAGCTTGAGGTCCCAGGTTCGATTCCCGTGTCGGGGCAGATGTTTGTATGAAAAATACGAATGTTTGTTCTCGGGTCTTGGGTGTTTACTACGTATTTAAGTATGTATCTATCTATATAATTATATTTATCCGTTGCTTAGTACCCATAACACAAGCTTTGCTAAGCTTACTTTGGGACTAGGTCAATTGGTGTGAATTGTCCCGTGATATTTATTATTATTATTATTTATATTATTCCAGTAAAATCGTGCCAGTAGCTATACATTGCGGTGTCATAATCCAAACGAGTTACACAAGATCGATCGAGCACCGCAGTGTCATGCTACTGGAACGGTTTCACTGGACTAATTTGAACCGGGCATAAACATACGAGTAGAATACCCATTATACGTAGGCGGGATGATAAGTAACTGGCCTTTGCAATTTAAAATAAAAAAAAAAAAAAACTATACTATTTTTAAAAGCGTGTCTCTGGCTATCTGCGTTCTAAATTTGAATCGGGTGGTGTGACAATTGGGTGTAGTTATTGTACGACCTGGACAATGCTCGACCGATTTTGTACGACCTGATAATTCAATCACATGTCACTTGGAATACGGGTCGAGCTTTATCACCTTGTACCGATAATGTGCAAGGTGCTATTGGACAACCTGATTTTGTACGACCTAATAATCGGAGCACACTTTTGACAGCAAGCAATCGATTCGCACGATTGATCATGTTTTTCGTGTACACCGAATATTAATAATTTAGTAGAAAATAACTTAATTTGGTCCAGGCGCTTCGCCGGCCGCTGCCGCGGCACGCTCGCTACGCTCGCTCGGCTCGCACACTGTGGTCACAATTGGACCTAACACAACCTAACACAAATCTATGGTCATTCGATTCGATTGGATTCCGATTATAACGACGTACAGTAACAGGTCGAGCATTAACAGGCCGAGCAAAAATTTGGACACCCTAATAATGCACGACCTAATATTGTACGACTTGATAATTCTAATCCAAAATGAGTTCGTATTATCAGGTCGTACAGTGATGGCTGAGCAGTATAGGGTCGAGCATTACTGGTCCCCTGACAATTTAATCGATTTGTTGTCATTTGAAAATATATTCTGTCGATTGATTTCAAAATGAATAGATTTGAACAACGAGCGGTAATCAAGTTTCTGTTTATGAAGAGGATGAAGGGGACAGAAATTTATGAAGAGTTAAACAATGTGTTGGGTGAATGTGCTCTATCTTATGCCGCGGTAAAAAACTGGGTGGCTGAATTTAAACGCGGCCGTACATGTGTCCAAGATGAAGTCCGCCCCGGACGTCCTAAAAGTGTTACGACTCCAGAAATGGTGACCAAAGTGCATGATTTGGTTTTGGCCGATTGACGATTGAAGTTATCTGAAATAGCTGACACTATAGGTATCTCGAAAGAACGGGTACATCATATCCTAAGTGAAGAATTGCATATGAAGAAGTTATCCGCCCGTTGGGTGCCGCGATTGCTTACGCAAGATCAAAAAAGGATTCGGGAGCAAAACTCGAAAGATTGTTTGAACCGTTTTGAGCGTAATAAAGCTGATTTTTTGCGTCGATTTGTAACAACTGATGAAACATGGGTCACCATTACACACCAGAATCAAAAATACTATCAAAGCAATGGACCGAATCTGGGTGTTCGGCTCCTAAAAAAGCTATGGCTGTAAAATCAGCGGGGAAGGTGATGGCTTCAGTTTTTTGGGATGCTAGTGGAATTTTGATGATAGATTACCTTCCTAAAGGTCAAACAATTACTGGAGAATATTACGCTAATCTTTTAGATAAACTGCATCAATGCATTCAGGAAAAACGACCAAGTTTAGCGAAAAAAAATCATCTTCCATCAAGATAACGCTCGAGTTCACACGTGTGTTAAAGCTATGGCAAAAATCAACGAATTAAAGTTTGATTTGCTGCCACACCCACCTTATTCGCCTGACCTAGCACCATCAGACTTCCATCTGTTCCCTAAGCTGAAAACTTTTTTGGGTGGACAGAAATTTGCCACAAATGATGAAGTTATAGCCGCTGTAGAGGAGTATTTTGCAGGCCTTGAGAAAAGTCATTTTATGGAGGGCATTAAAGCTTTAGAACGAAGATGGAATAAATGCATAGAACTACACGGAGACTATGTCGAAAAATAAAATCAGATTTATCACGAAAACATTAGTATTTTTTCATAAGGCTAGTTACTTATCATCCCGCCCTCGTACCAAAGTCAGATCGGCTCTCACTAATTTAAGATAAAAAAAAGCTTTATACTTTCCATTAACGTATTTTCTTACGTAGTTATGACTCTATCAGGAATACGGTCTTTTCTTTCTAACCCGTTCTAACATACGCATAAAATAACGCTCTGTTTCTAACATCGCCGTCACTCTTTGATAAGCATGACATTTTGAAGAATGACTATTATTTGTGACCAACCAAGTGCCAAAAATATTATTATTAAGTGGTCAAATAGGCTCTTACGCTAGTAGGTATATTTTTGTGTGTACCTTTAACTTATTTGTGCGTTCTAGCGACCTCACTTGGATAGAGTTGAATATAATCATGAAACTAAGCATGCTAGCTTTATGGAATCCACCAATTACACGCTCGCGTATTGGTTAGCATATGCGTAATTCCCAGAAGCTTTATGTTAACGATTAATGTCAAAATGGTAGAGCCACAGGTTGTGGACATCGTTTTTAAAAATATAAGATTCCATTTTTAGGGTTTTGTACCCAAAGGGTGCCAACGGGACCCTATTACTGGACTGTGCTGTCTGTTTGTCCGTCTGTCGCAGGGCTCTATCTTTTGAGCCGTAATAGCTAAGCATTTGAAACTTTCATAGGTTATGTATTACTGTGGCAGGTAGCAACAAATACTAAAAATAAAATAAAGTTCAAAATGTAAGGGGGTCGTCATAAAAGAAACGTGTTTTTTTCAGCGTTTTTTGGTTGCTAGTTAACATAAAATGGATATCTTAGTAAACATAGCGGAAACACTGTAACAGTAATATATTAATAAGGAAAACGCGAGGAAAACCACAAAATTATACATATAAAGTCAAGCCAGTTTCCTGCATTATGCTTTAGCCCTTTCCACTCAAATATACGGACGTAAGTAAATGTAACAAGTTTTTTTTATTGTGGTTGAACAAATGTTTACATACATTAAATACTTAATCGATATTCCGAGTTCGACGTCAATTTTCAAATCAAAAATCCGATGGAAATTTTTACGGGGGTACATATATATACATATAGTTACTAACCCAACCATCTCTTGCAATATCCCGAATTTACCTACTTTAAAACACCTTACAAGTTTTTGGCCAGTATAACATTAAACTTGCCTCAAAAATGTACAGGACAATTTATTCCTCTGTTAAAAACCTTTGAGTTACCATTGAACAAGTCTTCCCCTGGTATAACAGGTCGGTGCGGCTTGCTGTGGTGCCCCGTGCCCACGATGACGTATTCGTAATCCTCTTCAAACACTTCGCCAGTGACCACGTGCTTGTGTTTCACCTTCCACATATTTTCTAGCCGTCTTATTGAAACCACTTGGTGGAGGAACTGTCAAATTATAGTGCGCTAAAGTGAGCTTAGAGATACAGGGTGGCCCATTTAGATCGGTCAGTATGGGAAAGTCTGAAACTATAAGACATACGAAGATCTGTTCTTAGGAAGCATTTCATCGATTTTAGTAACAAGAAAAACTGCATCCATACATTGAAAAAAAAAAAACTTGTACTCAATTCGGAAATCGAACCCGGTCGTTTTGAAAAATAAAACGTACATTATTTATATGTATGTAAACTCTTTATTGTACAAAAGAAAAGAGACAAAACACAATTAAAAACTTTGAGATACTTGTACAAAGGCGGACTTATCCTTTATATTTGGATATCGGTTTTCCTCATGTTTTTTTTTGTTTTTTTTTGCATGTAATTTTTGCATGAAAATTTCCACTGTACAAAGTAGATACCTGTTTACAGAGTAACGGTGTCTCTTAGCACAGGTATTTTTAACTTAAAAAGAGGCACCAACGGTAATGTAATAATGTACCCTCAAGAAATTGAATAAATGATTTTAATTTTATTTATTTTATTTTACCGGTAGTGTAGGTCATAAGCAATAAATTTTACTATGAAACACGTTATCTAGAATGAATGAAATGCATTGTATTTCATATTCTTTAATAATGTAAGTTTTTTTTTCGAAAGTCCGGGCTCGATTACCGAGCTGAGTAGGTAGGTATAGTTTTTTTTTAAATGTATGAATGCAGTTTTTCTTTTTTCAATTACATGGTTCCTAAGAACAGATCTTCGCATATTTTATAGTTTCAGACTTTCCCATACTGACCGATCTAAAGAAGCCACCCTGTATTATATTAAATCACGCGTTACTTTGCAGATGTCCATATCAATGAACCTTAAACAATTACTTTGCTCACCCGCGACTTTACGATAGCTACGTCTATGCATCTGGTAGCATGGCGAACGGTTCTGTTGCTCTGAGGATGAACTCAGGTTGAGTTGGAAACGCGTCAGTGTAGTGGTCAGCGCCATGGTGGTGATAGTTGGGTTTGTGTGAGTTATGTTCTTACAGTGCGGAGGAGGAGTTGCATGAACACACATTTGCTGCACAGACGTACAGTCAAGGAATTTAATTCATAGGCCACCATGGAACCTTTTCAAAGGAAAAGTCATTACGACTTTCCTTGTTAATTAATGCGATGTCACTATGACGTTTACTGTGAAATGGTTCCATGGTGGCCTATGAATTAAACTCCTTGACCGTACCTAGCTAAGGTTGTGGTTGATCAAAGCAATTATTTATAGTTTACTTATAGATATTATCTAGCTATATTGGAAAACAAGTTACATATTGGAATTTGAAAAATTTACCAAAATGGTTCATGACACACTGCTTGTGTCGTGAATCATCTCGGGTCGGAGTGGGTATGTTAAAACTACAGTTTTCCTCACGGTAAATTATGTATACCGATGGACAGACTCTTTATAATAAGTATTTGATGGCAGGTAATGGAAAAAAATGGACAAATGAAAAAAAAAACCTCTTAAGTATCTTAAAAGAACCATTGGAATATCAGATGCGATGCTATGGGTAACTCAAAATAACCAGTAGCCTTTGTGTTATTTTCGAGATACAGAGATCTACATACCAAATTTTATCATAAATAGAACGTAAATGAAGGCCATGATGTTTTAGGATGGAAATTGAGTAAAACTTCTGAATTTCAGTTGCCATCTGCTGTGTCTGATACGCGAGCGAGCCGGGTAAAGGATAATGATGCCATAACGCCAAAGGTTAACGTACTATACTTACAATTAAATACCATAAACGGGACATATCACGATAAACACAAGCAGTGAACAATATTTAACTGGACGTTTCGACCACATTACAGTGGCCGTGGTCACAAGTAGGCACCAGATTTAGGTATATAGGCATACTTACTTTGATATGCCTCTCTAAGTCGAAATGCTTCGTAAAAGACTTCAGGTACTCGTAATAAGTTTCCCAGCTGGGGAAGGAAGGAGCATCTTCAGGCAATTTAAAACCATTCAGTTCCATTGCCGGTTTTGGTAAATTGGTTCTGAAAATTACGACAAATTGTATGCATAAAAAAAGTACTTTCGTTTTGCTTCTCACTTAAATCGAGACGTTACAAGAGCCACATCCGGGATACGAGGACCACGTATTCGATCACGGCGAAAGCGAAGAGGAAGGGGGGGGGGAGGGAGGGTGCAAATATAAATATGTACCTTGAAAATCGCTGAATATTTGTGTTTATTTCAATACGAGTAGAGTAGTTTTACACACACGAGTTCTCCAAATCCTAGTAAAGTAAAAAATAATATACGTGGCTTATTAATTTAGTCAATTAGCTGACTAATTACTATTTCGTAAAGTTGTTATTTTTTAAATTTAAATTATATTTTTATAGAAATACACAGAGTTATAACTTTCAAGAGGCATTTTTGAGTGATGAAATCTCAATAATTTATGCTTTGGGCATGTCGGGGTCAGTGCAGTCGGAGGATTAATTGTTTTGTGGCACATATATCAACATCAGACCACTTCTTATTCTGTGGTCAAACTGAGATAATTTAAGACGTCAGATATGTGCTTTGGTCTAAAAGTAGGTAGTTCCCGCCTAAAAAGGGTGTTATTAAGCCCGTAATAAATGTTAGCAAGCAACTGCCTCAATTTTCGGTTGTGTCATGTGCCATAAACGGAAAAGAGAGGGGCAAAGATAGATAGGTTATTATTTACTTACCTATTTATCTTACGTCAGTTTAAAAATAGTTCTCGAACTTACCTTAAATACTTATACATGCTAGTGTGCAACACTACGCCATTCTCATCGTAGCCAACTCTGGGGTCGTACCGCCAAGTACCACCAACGTACTTTGTACATTCCAAAACTGTGAAATTAATGCCTTCGTGCTTTAAATATCTTGCGGACGATAATCCTGCAACTCCAGCTCCAATGACGCATACTCTTGGATTATGCGTATTATTCTGAAATTAAATTGATTTATTTTTACTTCGTAACTAACTTCGTAAATATGCAGGTAAACGTCAAAGTCAGACGTTTTTCAATTTTAAACGCATGCACGATGCACATTTTAAATAAATATCTTTTTTTTTAAATATCATGGGACACTGTACTATGGATACTAGGCAACGGATAAACATACTTATATAGATAAATACATACTTAAATACATATTAAACATCCAAGACCCGAGAACAAACATTCGTGTTATTCACACAAATATCTGCCCCGGCCGGGATTCGAACCCAGGACCTCAAGCTTCGTAGTCAGGTTCTCTAACCACTTAGCCATCCGGTCGTCAAATTTGACAAAACGCTTTATATGAGAATTCGAACATCACTTTCTCGCGGAAACTGAGAAATTTTCTTGGGTAGAAAGTATCATACATATACGTTATTACAGGTAATAAATTATCTATTAAGTTACCAAACGTAATAAAACAAATCCTAAATTAGGCCAGGCAATTTAGCTTGAAATGTGTGAACACACACAGACACCTAGACATGCTAACAAACTTCGGCATTTACAATATTAGGAGGCAAAATTATACGTAATTTTAACTTCATTGTATAAAATATTTATACTTAAAGTAATCAAATCATAACATTATTGTGCACAAAAGATCTATTTAAAATTATCTATCCAAACAAACCTAATAGATAACTAAAAAAATAAATGGAATATCTGTTCTTCTAATAGATAACTGTTAAGGTCAAGTTCAAAAAACTCACCATATTTATTATTTAATTTTATCTTTTGACACTTTATAAAAGTAAACTTTAAGTAAATAATATAATTATCTTGAAATAAACCTGTGATAAGGCAAATCGGCACAAAACATTGAGTTGCAGCACCAACCGAGGCTAACTCTTGACTGATGATTGGGTATGTATCATAATTTAGTATGACAACTCTATACTATGTACAAATGATTAAAATGTAACGAAAAAGATAAAATAACTCAAATTAAATTACACTACAATTTCAACTTTACTACCACACGTCAAGATTAAAATTGAAACATTAAACTTTTAAGTTAATACTTTTTAAGTTTGGACTTGCGATGATTCTAGGGATGTCAACTCGCTTTGCAAACAAGATAAGGTACCCCTTTAGAATAAAACAATAGGCAATGAATAAAATGATAATAAAATTTTCGTGTATCACCGATCCAATTCGTTGTTGTTGTTGTAAGGTGCACTTGAAACTTACAGAATCAATCGATCGAATTATGTTCTGAATTTTGAAACTTCGTATCGTCCATTCTATTAATGCTAATACTTATTATTAAATAGAGGAGTGAGAGAGACTGCACAATACTTCGAATTTCGTAGTATTGTAGCGCGCTCTCACATGATAAATTATTATTATTATGATTAATCGTTTACAGATTAATCGTTTAATATTAACAGAAATTTTACTAGGCAAGGGAAAATCGCCTTTTAAGGCATTTTTTTAGAAAAAAAAGGATCACTGAAAATATTGTTTTAAATATCATCTAGGTATTTCTCTGTATTTTTTTTCTGTATATTCGAAGACATAAAGGAAAACTAGTACAACTTAATGTTTTTAAGTTTCGTGATGCTCACTCATAACTACTCATATACATAGAGTACCTAGTCGCGATTAAGCCCCGAAATATATTATATTAGTTACCATAATAGTCCATAATTTACCTGTTTTCGGTTTTTATTTATTTAAATTTTATATTGCATCAAAATAAATATTGCTTACAAAAGCAACTTCCAATTATTTTACAGCGGAACTTTCTATATGTTATTAGAATATTATGGGATATACAAAATTGCGAAGAATTATCTTTAACAAACTAAGTGTGAGTCAAATTCAGACGGAGAGGGTTCTGTAGGCAGCAGTACAGTCAGCAGCACAAGTAGGTAGACGAGCGGTTGCGGTGCTCGAAATGATCTAAACACTCTCTTATTACCTTGGCAGTAGAGTCGTGTGTAGATTATTTTAAGCATCGTAATCGCTCATCCAATTCTGCTGCTGACTGTACCATAATTGTACTTCATGCTTTTTTCCCCAAAACAATATCGAAATGCATTTTTTCAAACTTAACAAACAAATTCTAAGTAAATATGTAAAGGTCAAGGTATTTCGTTGCTGCTTATCAGTGTTTATGATCAAAACAACCACAAAATCATAAATTATGCGTTTTTAACCGACTTCCTCATCAGACTCGTTATACAATTTTATGGCGAAGTACCTTCAACGTGGACCTGGACACTGAACATGCAAAGGAAAGAGATCTGTTTATCAGCACTGATAATATTTAGATGCTCTGCCTTTATCTGTTTAGATAATAGTTACCCTTAATTTGGCAGTGTACAGTCAAGTGCAAAAATAAGTATCTATTCGAACCACTCAAAAATATGTTACTACGGCCTTATTGCGTCGGAATAAGAGTCTGTGGTACTTATTTTTGAAACTTTGAAATAAGTATACATATTTTTACACTTGACTGTACGATATTGGACACAATTTATGGTTTATTGGTACATAGAATTTTTAGGATCACAAAATTTTAAATTTTTTGTCAAATTAAGGTTCTGTCTGTCTATCTCTAAAACATATGCCTATTTATGATATAAACTAGCTTTTGCCCGCGGCTTCGTCCGCGTGGAAGTCGGTTATCGCGCGCTGTTCCCTCGGGAACTATGCATTTTTCCGGAATAAAAAGTACACGAATACCTACTGTAATATTGGTGCAGCACCGGTCTGGGATATTTTTATTTAAAGTATACGAGTACTGGTGTTAATTAAATAACTGAAACCTGAAATTAGATTGTTCAGAATCGAGAATGGAATGGATTTACACTATACTTTAAATCAAGAGTGTGCTGCAAGCTTTTTACTGTGTCCAGTCTCAAAGTTATACTGTTATACATATTTTTTTGTTAATTACATTATTTTCATATTACTGTCTTATAAACATGTCCACGTGAAAAATTCTAACGCATTAAAATAAAATAAAATGTGATCTATGATTAAAATATTAGCACGAATACTAAAGTAAATAAAATATACAAAATAGTAACATCAATAATTATAAATATTTATGAAAATGACACTTACATGAACATTTGGTGCACTACAGACCACATTAAAACAACTACACATCACGCAGAACAAGACCACGCTCCGGTACATCTTGAAGAGGTCTACACTTAAGTAAGTGTTGTAACATTGAGATATGGCAGAATACTAAAGTCACAACTGTTCCGTACGGAATATAACATTTGACCTTAGCATCAATGATAATGATTTATAGATATCATTGAATGGTTCACTATTTAAGCAATAGTAGCAGAGTGATAGACTAGGCCTCTACTATATCAACCAATTTAATGAATTTACTAGCGCAAGAGTTGATCCCTTAGAAGGCTCAAGATCACACAATGGGCAATGGATAGAGCTATGTTTTTTTTAAGAGAAGGATGAAAAAGAGCAAGTGGGTCATCTGATGGGAAACTATCACCACTGCCCATGAGTACAAATAACTCAAGGAGAGTCACTGATCTGTTGCCAGCTTTTATTTCTTTATACTTCAGTTGTGAAAACACATCTAATGAACATTAGATGTAAGCAATATACGAAACTCGAGCAATATACGGAACTCGAGTTCCGTATATTGCTTTCTATTAGAAACAACTGTAAAATTGTTAAATTACTTCTGAACTAACTAAATGACGATCAGTACTCTATCGAAAATACAAACTGAGACATGGATGCACAGAAAAACCAGAAAAAGAGACCAGCACTGGGAATCGAACCCAGGTCCTCAGCAATCCGTGCTGTGTGCTATAATCCCTACACCACTGCTGGACAGGAATCTAGACACGAATTTTTCCTATGCATACATATCTCAGGTTGCTTATTTCTACTATGCTACTTAAGCAGCAGCACTAGCGACATCTATGTTTCGTCGAGAGACGTCACAAAAAAAATACAAAAAGACTCCAAAAAACCAATCATGATCAGTACTCTAATGTTATTTATTATTTACCGTAACAAATTAATGATTTCCCTAGTTCCCATCAAAGCGTTATTTTTTTCGTGACTTACATAATTAAAGCGCTTAAGTATACAGTTTAGTGTTGTGCAAGCCTAAGGAGCGTGATAAGTCTGGGCGGCACTTGGTCCAACTCTAAACAAAAAATCGCCATTTTACTTTCCTTTAATGTTCACATGTATTGTATTGTGTAACCACGCCCCCTCAAAAAGAACCAGATTTTTAAAAAATGGTTAAAAAAGAATAAACTATAGGGGTATAGCAGCTAGTTTGCGGTAGTTAGGAACCGTTCGTCAGCGAGTTAAATACGGCAATATGAAATAAATAACTCTATACTAGTCACAGGGCCTAAAAGGTGCTTCCAAAGAAGTTGTATTTACTATTTTGTAGTTTCGACCAATGCCCTCCTGTGTCCGAGGCGCAAATTAGATTTGCAAGGGCCCATTCGTCGCCGACAACTGTATTATATTTTAAATTGACCATGAAAAAGAATTTGTGAGAGGACGCGGTTCACTACAGTATATGTATGATGTGAACATAAATGCGGCATATTAATTTAGTGACATGTCACACTGGAAATAGATTTTTGCAATCACATCTGTGAAAAATTACAAGTGTTGAAAAATTTTACTGAGAAATACGAGTAGAATAGGGAAACAAAAAATTACATTTGGGTGCAGTTCTTAACGTCCATACATAAAATTAGGTATGAAATTTTTCGAGCCAGTCGGTGGTTTAAGTTTTTGGTCTCCATCCGTTTTCATACATGCGTACATACAGGTCAAAAACATAACTTTCCTTTTAGGATTCGCTACAATCGGGTATATATGAATATACAAAGGTTTATTCTGTATGTTTCGCTTGCTCTATGACCAACCCTCCACAGAGCAGATTAGCCAGACGAGCTTAGAGGGTCTCACGAATCACCGCCTATTCAATCACCCAAATTGAAACTTGAATGCTATCGAAGTTTGTATTTTTAAATGATTCGTACCCTCTATGCATGATTAAGGTCAACGTTTAGCATATAAATTGCATAAATTACAGTAAATTTTCTAAAAATTCACCATTCACCTTGTCTAAAATAAACAGTAAAAGAGATTTTTATGTTCGCCGACTTGCATGAAGGAAGAATATTTTATGTATGCAATTATGGAAAAATATTAATATTTGTAAGCCGACATTAACTAGTTTAACATTAAGCAATTAACTAACTAAAATGAACTCGCAAACTATTTCCCACACAGCTTCCTGGAAAACATGAGTCAATTTGCCATTCACACCCTACTTCGCGGCATGGAATGCCCTTATTAAACGTTGTACAGGGTGGACTGTATTAAATTTTCTATTAATTGATAAATACGTGACCAACGACGTGGGTAATTGAATGTTACGCTTCACGCGTCCGGTCAGGCGTGAAACGGTCATTAGCTCTAAAACTATACCAGGCGAATATTCTGATTGTTTGATGATTTTTTAATTTATATGCCTGTCAAATATTATGTAAGAAAAACCTCTCTAATATACAGACACACGGATGTAAAATCCAAACTCCAAAATGGCTAAAGATAAAGCTGCGGTTTTAGAAATTGGCTCTTTCATTTGTGATCAAGATCACATTCATAATACCTACCGTGTTAATATATGACGAAGAAAAAAAATCGGTCGTTTATAATGATTTTTCGAAAATTCTTCATAGGATCTGTCCATTTCTAAAAGACTTTTCTCTGTGCAAGAAGTATGGCGCTACTTGTGTGTGACGTCAACGTCACATGCTAGCATCTCTTTCTCCGTATAATTTTGTATTTTAAACGTTTGTAACTCTATTATAAAAGTAGTATATGTAAAGGTAGTTTAAACCTTTGTTTCTGTCGATAACATGCATTAACAAGCTGTTAATATAAAAAGCTATCATATGGGGCACGAATATCCCGACCATAAATATGTCGCAATAACACAAACGCATCTCAAAGAGAAACAAAACTTCAGTGCGAACAAGAAAACCATTAAAATGGTGACATCGAAGCGTGAGCTGGGAAACTTGGAAGGCAACCACATCGTTATTCACCCACTGACCACATGCAAACGACTGACCAGTTAACTGTTTGCTTACTAAGGCGTGAATGGAAGCCTTTTGTAAGTTGTTCGCTTTCATGGGTAGAATAAGTTTGGGTGCGATAATAATACGTGAGTAGGTATCGCTGTATTGTTTACGGACCTTATTATACACATCCTCCGTGTTATTCAATATGTGGGTTAAGTTCCGTAAATTAAAAACATGTGGATTTGGTGTCATGTCATACACTTATGTAGGTACGGTCGAGGAAAATTAGTCACGTACCAGGGTGGAACCTTTTCATAAAAAAATTCGCTATTTTTTTTATTGGCAGATGTATGGGATGTCAACATGACATTGGTAGCACAAAGATTACACCCTGGTACAGTCGAGTTCATAATCTTGTCAGCAAAAAATTGATCAAAAATATCTGAACACGCTTCTACACCGTTAACAATAGAGTCGTGTTCAGATATTTTTGATCAAAATTTTGCTCACAAGTTTATGAACTTAGTTTATGATTCAGTTTCCTTGACTGTACAGGTTGTAGTGAATAATTCGTTCCCATCCAGAAAATTCGGGCCGAATGCTGCCGACGTGTCTAGAATTACTGTATTAGTATCTAAGTGACATGATTGTATTAAATAAATAGTGTACCAACTCTGACGTTTATCACACTGAAATGTTACAACCCCCACGATCAAACTACATTCTCATTTCAGATTCGGTGCCACTACTGTATTGTTTTTAGCTATTGTGTCTAGCAAGTGCATATTTATAGCACCTATGCCTATGTATATGTATAATAATAAATAATGGTAAAATAAGAAGTGTTCGCGCCGTCGGGAGGGCGGCGTGCAATTTGCCAGGTTAATGGAAAAATTCCATGGAAATCGGTTGGCCGACTCGCCTTGTGTGTTGGTACCAACTTTAGATATCCATAATGTTTATAAATTAAGTTCAGGCTTATGCCCAGCTGTGGGACGCAAATAGAGTAGACTGTTATTATTATAAACTGAACTCTATATTTATAAAAAGTTCGTTTAAGCAAATAAAGCGTATATAAGCGTTTTTAGATCAGCTAATGTGGATTCCACGTCGATAGGTACGGGGAGACCCTAAAGCTCGAACACCCAGCTATTTCATGAAATATAGTTATCTGAGAATAATATATCATTAAATCAACTTTAACCTAAATTTAGTGGAATTCATAACAGTTTATAAATTAATTATCAATACGGGAATACCACTTAAAGCAATTTCCCGAATGGAGAGTTTGCATAATATACCTATAGGTATATTCTCATATAGGTACACAGACAACGTTGTCCTTTGGAATAGCCCGTTATCGTTTATAGTCTCAGCTAGTACTGTATTTTTTTTAAGATTGAGGGGTCAAAGTATTAGTCCCTCAACAAATAATGAAGGAATAGCGTAACTTATAGCTTTTGCTTGAAATAAAAATAAGTATTAACAGCGCAAAAATACAAATATTAAAATATATTACTACACTAACTTGACACATAATTATTATCAAAAAAAATCGTATCCCAAGCAGCGAAGATATCGACGGACGTAGGTAAGTGATTCGAGGAAAACTCATGTAAAGATCATAGCATATTATGAAAAGGTACCCGGTACGTGATTTAGATTCCTCGACGACCTAGACAACAACTGGCCGATTTAAGTAGGTACGTACCATCTTTTTTATTCTAAGTCGGCTAAAAACATCGCTCTACGGTACGGCTCCTCATATCACAGCACTGAAGCCACTGGAAATAAATAAAATTTCTCCGACATTTTCTTTCAAAGCCGGACTCGACATTGTCAGTATTACGGATGCCCATACAAAGCCTCTAAACCTCTAGTCCGCGACAGAATGAGCCCCGTCCTTATAAGATTACCGACACAAAGGCCAGCTTAGGCAAGACAATATTTAGGGCTTAACTTTCACAGAACGAATAGACGACGAGAGCAAAGCTAATTAAGGCTGGGGTTAACATAGGTAAATACAAGGTATCTCCAGGTAATTTGCTCGGCCCAGAGATGAGTAGGTAAGGATTTATATATTATTATGTGATTGATCCCTATGACACACTTAACTGAACTTACGTTTATATATATATAGTTAAAATACCACAAACAACACCATTATCACCACGTTATATACGCAAGCTTATTAAAGAATTTTATTTAAGTTGAATTAACTTTAATTTAAATAATTTATTTTTCTAGCAATTAATTTATTTTATTTGCATTTGAAGCAAAAAATGTAAAGCTAAAATTTAGCTTCATTAATTTTGTATATTAAAATAACAATTTAAAATAAACATCGGATAATGTTGTATTATTATAACTATTTTTATTTATATTTAGAAACACAACACAAGATACAATAATAAGATAGGAAAGAAAATAAATTTTTTTTTTGTTTGGAATACGTCAAGGAATCTTTTTTGACGTGTTTGAAACTTATTTTATTCTTGGTTTGATATTTGACAAATTTCAAAATATGTTATCTAAATAGGTTTTTTTTGTACGCCAAAAGCAACAATTTTCCAATTTAAAATATAATTGTAACCCGTCCCGGGAAATATGTTCGAACCGAACATTCATTCCATTGGTTCATTCATTCAGGCTCGCTCAACCAGCAGCGTTCATTAGTTGACACGCTATCCAACTAGGTGTGCGATTTATGTAAATTTATCTAGATAATACCGGGTGTGGCCTGTAATACGAGCAAATAATTAAAACATAGATCGTACTCGTCAAACTGAACAACATTAGATCAGCGACTTTTAAAAATAATGGAGTCTTTAGATTTGCCTTTTTTCATAAAAATTAAATACTGCTATCAATGTACGCCATCCTAGAACACAACTGATGTCGCCTGTCACGCTACAAACATCAAGCATTTTGCTTTACATTGCTTCTTCGAATAAACTTTAAAGTGTATTAAAAATTTAAAAAACTAATTATTTTTAAAAGTCGCTGAACTAATGTTGTTAATTTTGACGAGTATGATTTATGTTTTAATTATTTGCTCATATTACAGGCCACACCCGGTATATGTAAGTGTTTATGCAAGCTTACCGTCGTTTTGGATTCCTGCGCTACCTATTAAAATATTGGTCCATTGCTGAGTCGCGCGTAGGTACTTTTCTTGGAACAGTTTTGATTAATAAGCATAATTATATATAATTAATTGTGTATTACTTTAGTCAGGCAGGAACTTTCTTTAAAACAGTTCTTTAATACCGGTAAAGCAGGTTATCATCCTACGGAAGCTACTTGCGAGTACATGATGGTCACCGACGGAGTTGAAGCTTGCCATGGCCGAAATCGGCCGTATCAGATCATCATCAAAATACCGGTTTAGTCTTTACTATTTAGCCACCTACTGATAGAAGAATCTTGACATTGAAAACGCGACATCTTGAATTGTTATAATTTTCAAACACGTTTGATCCACAGACATTTTGTGAGGAGTAGGTATTATACGTACCTACGTACCTACGATTTTTGTTAGCGTTATTTATACCTCTCAGATTCATGTGATTTCTATATACCCCGCGTTTAGGATTACGCTCGAGCGGCGCGAGTAGCGGGAGGTATTAGCAACATTGCCAACAAAGAGGGCTCAGAAGATTGTCGAACTAGTACAACAGAATTTACTGTATTATACGCCTATGTAATCCTGCGTAATTCTTAATGGAATCGTTCAGGTGAACGCAAAAACATTTTTTCGATATTATGATGTTCCCAAACTTGGGTTGGATAAATGGGTACCTACCGAAATTTTAGCGATATCATGAGATGTTAAGTTAGATGCAAAGAAAAATTTATAGAGTAGAATAGTTATGAATTGAGTTTCAATGCATCATTTCGAATTCATTCAGTCAACAAACCTAACTATCACCAATAAACAAAGGTTTGCCCTATCACATATTAGTTTAAAACGGCATCATTCCACTTGCTCGTTTGCCATCCAGTCGAATAAAAATAAATAAATAATAATATTATGAATATAATTATAAAAGTTGTTATCCTAAATGAGTGTTCATGAAATAATTTAAACGTTACGGTATGCTTTTCAACAGTTAAGCACTTTACCATTATGCTAAACGTTTATTAGGTATATTTACGTTATAAGACAAAATAATGATATACAAAAAGTTTTTATGCTGATAGACTCACAAGAATTATTATAAATATAA
This sequence comes from Choristoneura fumiferana, assembly GCF_025370935.1. NCBI lineage: Eukaryota > Metazoa > Arthropoda > Insecta > Lepidoptera > Tortricidae > Choristoneura > Choristoneura fumiferana. The sequence goes on along the minus strand of NC_133482.1, from coordinate 8,619,802 downwards.
TGCTTTTGCGTTTACAAACTTTGTGTACCGTTGGCAAAATCGCTTAATACCCGTAGCCTATTATCAGTGAGCACGATGCCTAATATGAGAGATCGAGTTCGATCACATTATTCGATAATACGCACCGATGTCGTTCGAGGGAAAACGGTGAATGGAGCTTATGAAATCTAATAAAGTGGAACATTCTTTGGAGTCGGGGCATCGGCTAATACTGGCGAAATAATTATTTGTAGGATTGAGACTTACGGAGGGACATCTGTTTAAGATTTTATGAATGCAAGATAATGTGGGAATTAAACGAGGAATACACAGGGTAGTTTTTTTTTGGTTCGGTAAGTAGTGTTGGAAATATTGTTACAGATACATACTTCTTTCAATCAAGATGTGTTGATGAACAAGCCTAACGTAAATCCATTTGTGATGAGCTGAGAACTTTACATGATGTTTACCTCGTCTTGTTTGTTTGCTTAAAATTTTGCTTTTCTCTTTTCTGAAAGGGACGGCAACGCATACTTAATTCAACTTATATTATGGGTGTCTATGGGCGGCGGTATTGTTTTCCATCCCATAAAGAAAGTTTGTAATAAAACTTAAATTTTAACAAAAATATAGATTGATAAGTGAATGTTTTTAGACTGAAGGTCTTTACAAAATGTAGTAAATAAGGAGCATAGCAGCAGGCGGCTCCCGGCAAAGGGAGTGCCACCATTTAGCGGGCCACAATCCGCTTACAGCACCAAGCATTAAGCAGCCATGAATTATATAGAGCGCACTCAGCATACGCGGGCGTTTGGGGGCTGCCAGCTTTCAGACGGAGTTAGAAATATGACAACACTAATATTTAGCTGTGACTTTGAACGTTTAAGTATATCATTAGGTCTCGTAGTTGTTCTATTAACGTTAAATAAGATACATCTGCGCCAAATTTCATGCCTCTAATCCTAGCAGTTGCAATCTTAGATTTTTGTCCAACCTCGTGGAGATATCGGGATAAAAAGTGGCTTACGTGTAATTCCAGACATTCAGCTATCTACATACCAAATTTCATCTAATTCACTCCATCAGTTTTAGTGTGAAGTGAAAGAGTAACAAACTCACAGTCATACTCACAAATTTATACACAACAATATCCCGGAAAATTGCATAGTCCCCGCGGGATAGGGACCAACAAATTTTACGCATGGTTTCGAAGGCAACACATATAATGCCTCCATATTTACATACCAAACTCTTCGGTCATCTAAAGCCCTACATAATCCCTCGCAGGTCAAAAAGGCCACAACAACGAACAAAGGACAGTCAGCCACAGGCTCATAAAGTATGCACAGACCGCCCCATAATCTCTGAGTGGAGGATTGTGCGCCCGCCCCGCCCATTACGGCAAGCCGCTTACTGTTGCTTGTAATGTCATTACGTGTAGGTAGACTTTCAACAAATTTTGAGAGTATATGGAAGTAACATCCTACTCGTACTAATAAGTATTACAAGTATAATGTGAAACATTATGTGTTCGTTCGTGTACGGGTGTTAGCACTAATATCTGACACTACAAAGCGTGCATACATATCTGATACGACTTTATTTCTAGAGCCGGTAGGACGTGTCAGATATTATTGCACGCTCCGCTGTGGCAGATATCAATGCAGGTGACTGTACCTCCTTCACGCTGGACGCGTTTGGATAAAATTTGGTTGTAGATAGCTGAACGTTTGGAATGACATTTAGGCTATTTTTAATCCCGATGTTCCCACGGGGTCCATGAAAAGTCTCCATATGTTAACCGCGAAATCTAGAGATATGGCATAAATCAAAATAATTTTGACGACCAGATGGCCAAGTGGTTAGAGAACCTGACTACGAAGCTTGAGGTCCCGGGTTCAGTCCCCGGCCGGGGCAGATATTAGTATGACTAATACCAATGTTTATCCTCGGGTCTTGGATGTTTAATAAGTTTTTATTTATGTATTTATCTATGTAAGTATGTTTATCAGTTGCCTAGTATCCATAGTACAAGCTTAGCTTAGATTGGGACTAGGTCCATTGGTGTCAAGTGTCCCATGATATTTATTTATTTAAATATTGTATGGCCCGTGTTGCCTGAAATAAATGGTTTTATTATAATTATAATAAATGAAGACCATGATGTAATTTTCGAAAAATTCCCATGGGAGTTTCGTAAAATCCTGGAATTTCAATTCGACTGCCAGATTTAATGAAGTAAGGTACGTTAACAATGTAGCTCATACAACGCCTGAATCGATAAATTATATAACTTAACCAACTTAAAAAAAAAACCTACACTTTATCATTTCTAAGTTCATTATCTCAAAAACCGCTGAACCAATTTGTATGAACATTACTAAATAAAAAACCGCAAGTAAACTTGCTTTTACTTAAAAAAAATTGGTCCATCCGTTTAAGAGCTAAAATGCCTCAGATAGACAGACATTTGTTACAAATTTATAACATGCACCTAATTTTGCTACGGGGATTAAAAATCACAACCAAAACCATTATTTTTGTTCTCATCCATACTAATATTATAAATGCGGAAAAATGTAGGTACAGTTCCCGAGGGAACGGCGCACGATAACCGAATTCCATGCGGACGAAGCCGCGGGCAAAAGCTAGTACTTTAAATAATTAATTAATTACGAACCATGCATGGACACTAAGTCTAAAGTAAATTATTTTTATTTTATTTATTTATTATTATTAATAACAACCAATCCCTAAACACTACAAATACAACGGAACCACGCACAAACAAGGATAACATCTACCACAACCCAATTTGCATAACTGGCGTCGAAGCAGCTTCAAAAAAAACTCTCATAATGGCTTTATAAATACATTTTCCAAAGTATTTTTCTATTAAATAAACTTCCGTTTGACGCGGGAGATGTTCGTATGAATAAATCATATCAAATAACTATCAGGGGAGAGCATTCTTTCCCCGGTTTAGACATCAGAACGTAGGGTTGAATGGGCCTTATTACCCCAAAGGATTTCACGAGGCAAGGTTTCTTAATAGTAATCTCGTACATGAATTTATAATAAGTTTTCAGATGCTTTACTTGTACGTCGCATTTTGACTAAAAGGATTTATTTTTGAAGGAAGTGGTCTGTTGTAGGGAAATACTTGATAATAGCGCCCAAATACGTACATTTCGAACGTATTAAGAATTTTGATTATATGTTTGAGGTTCCCGGTTCGATCTTCAGTCTGGGCAGATAAAATGTCTGAAGAAATCTAGTGTTTATTCTGGACAGACGGATACGTGAGAGGCCGCAATCTGTTCAGACTCTTCTATCTCTAGTATAGGTACTAGAGATAGGTATAGAGAAAGAAAATAGTTATTTGTGCAACAAGAGAGCAAAGTTGTTTTTTGTTGCGAGTATTGATTTTGAATCCCGAGCAAGTGAAGGACTGTATAATTGAATCACGAGCGTCAGCGAGTGATTCTAGGTTAGAATCCTGAGAGCAACAAGGGATTCAAACTTCAAACACACGAGACGCAAAAAAACTTTGGTCTCGTGTGACACATACAGTTTTTCACCTCGGAAGCGAGAACATAATTTAAATGTAACATAAGAATAAAACCACCCATATACCTACCTATTAACAAAACAAACACAATTTTTTAAATATAATCCGATTATTAAGAAACAAATATAATAATAACATTTAAAACCATAAAAATAGGGTCCAGTAGGTACAATACAAATCTCATACTCATAACATGCATTTAACTTATTTTTTAATACTTACTACAAAAAGCCTCATCTTGGGGTTATTTAAAAGGTTGAACAATAAACGTATAATTTATTATAAATGTTATTAAACCTTTAAATACGATTTTATTAATATTTCTATAACAGATTTGTTACAAATTCATTCAATTTATCAGATATTTATTCCAACTGTAGAGGCAGTATACGGAATTCTTTTATAAATAAAAACTGGCCAAGAGCGTGTCGGACACGCCCGAAATAGGGTTCCGTAGCCATTACAAAAAAATTACGTAATATTTTTCTAAGAATTTCTTATTTTATACGGAATCTTCCAAGTTTAGGTATATTTTATACCTTAGGCTGCTATTTACTCATAAACTACTAATAATTCTCAGGCAAACTTAGCCGTTATAGTTTTCCTTGAAAGTTTGATATAATTACTATCATCCTGATTTTTTTCAAATTTTTCCACCCACCGGTTTAGATTTTAGAGGGGGGGGGGGGGACGCTCGATTTTAATGAAAATTTGCACTTTAAAGTTGAATATTTCGCAAACAAATCACTGAATCGAAAAATCGTTTTAGCAACCCCCTAATTGTTTTAAAAAACCTATCCAACGATACCCCACACTATAGAGTTGGATGAGAAAAAAAAACACTTCCACTTTACGTCTATGGGAGGTATCATAATTTTTTTTGTTTTAAAATTTTTAATTGTACCATTTTGTCGGCATAGTTTACTTATATATCCGTGCAAAATTACAGCTTTCTAGCATTGATAGTCCCTGAGCAAAGCCGCGGACGGACAGACAGACAGACTGACAGACATGGCGAAACTATAAGGGTTCCGTTTTTGCCATTTTGGCTCCGGAACCCTAACAAGAGAGCGGCTTTCGCGCACCGAGGTTGCATATCTACTTTATTAAAAGATCGGGAAAATTTACATTTTGGAAATATTTCATTGTCATGTTTAATTTATTAGGTATCGATATTATTATATTTTAATACCATAAATTTAATTAAAGATTGTAATCAACACATTTGATCCTATCTCTCACTTTTTCGTGTTGAAGTGAAATGACAGATTAAAGAAAAGTTGAAACATTTGGAATTCAGTGAGTAGGTCCAACATTGTACTCAGCATTTAAAAAAAATAATTAAAAAGTTACTTTGTCTCACGGAGTGAGCAAAATGCGATTTTGCTCACTGATTTCTCATAGCAGAACCTGCCTGTTTAAGGTGCTGAGGTGAAAAATAAATTATTCGTGGTATTTGTTTTTTTTTTAATGAGAAAATTGGAATCTGATACAAATTGTCACGAAATGGTACCAATTGACCATAATAAATACCTAATAATTGACCATAATGTCTGCTTTGCAGTGCAGCCGACGGAAGTCTTCCATATCAGTCTCCAACATATTTTTCTAAGTCTTTCCGATATTTAAAATTGATTTCTTGATCTAATAAAAGCTCCTTGATAGCTGCAAATATCTATGGTATGTTTCATCGGATTTTTCCAATGGCAATGTCACCGCCTATTTATCAGCTGTCACTGTGATTTAGGGTCCATTACGGCGTCTTCACACGCTGTGACATTACGCCGTTTACACACGCTGTAACACGCTCAGTCATTTTCATGCCCGCCTTTTGGGTACATTGGATTTTTCAGGTATTAAATTCCCTCGTTGTGGAGATAGTACGGTAGGACAACTGAAGAAATCAACAATATTATGAAATATAATAACCTAACCTAGTTTAACCTAATTTAGAAAAGTTGAGAAAACAATGACATTGACATTGTCGAAATGACATTGTCATTTCAAAATTCAACATCTCAAAAATGGGTGTACCGATTTTTATCAAACGTAGCTAAGAACTACAAAAAGAAAATATTGAATACGTATTTTTTCTTTTACCACTTAAACAAAAAATTATGAAGGAATACTTAGCCATTTAAAGTTCTGTGTGATGTAACGCGGTGTGACACTTTTTAGCCCTGCAGTTACGGCTCGTTTGCCCCCTATACCATAAAAAAAAAATCTCGACGCGCTTCATCTTCCACATTTTTTTTGTTTGATTGAAAAGATAAAAAATACATATCTAATATTTTCTGATATCTAACTAAAAGAAAGAAATAAACTTTTTTTGACAAATTCAAAATAAGTACGGTCAGCATCAAAAGTAGCTGCGTATTTTGTACTTTGTTGTTTTAAAGTAACGTTCTTAACACCATAAAAACTTGACTGCATCTCGCTTCTTCGCGGATGGCACTTGGTACAATTAGTTAAGATTGCTGACAAGTAATTTAATTACCAACTACAACATGAAGCTGAAGCTATCCTACCCTACTGGCAACTTTTCCTATGTATCGTGCTATGGAATCACATGGAATCCCCAAGGAAGCGTAGGAGCGTCGTCTGATATTCCCGACGCGGAATACTCTCGCTTCAGAAGACAATGTCGTCTACATAACAGCGGCGCCGTCTATGCAAGAGCCATCAAATTGTACGCATCAAAATTATTAGACCATGTTTATAGATCTACGAATGAAACTTTAAACAACGCAAAATGAAGCCGACTATGAATAGAAAACGCTTACCTTGCTTATTGCGTACCTACCTTAAATCTTTATAAGTTTAGGTACCTGTGTTTTCTGTACTGCTTACTATGAACACCAACAGTTCAATAAAGAGTTATTATATTGTATTGTAAAACGTCTGATGTTGCAATATGAATATATCATTTACTAAACATTTTCAATTAGGTATAATAGGGCACACACACGACGCAAAATCCTATCTATGATCAAAAAAGTCACTGGAAAACGATTACGAATTCAGACTTGAATGTTAGTGCATTGAATGACGTCTCGCGTCAAGCGGCACACAGCTTAGAAACCCGGGTGTAATACCAGGACAATAACTAAATGAATAAATTATGCATACGATAACAGAGAGAATTCTCTTTGTAAATTAATATATTATAGTGTAAAAGCCAAAATAAATTAAAATATACTCAGCGGCACAAAATTAGGCCCTATCTACATACAAAATTACCTATTACAGCATACATTTGAGGGCCAGATTTTTGCCGCTCAGTATATTTTATCTTGATTATGAAATGCAGTTTTTTAATGGGAAGTCAATTTCTGTCAAATGTGGAAAGAATAAGTATTTTGATTCTGCAAATTTTTTTCGATAACGGCAACACCTTTGTTTACATTTTTTCCGTGAGATTATAAATCCGGGTTTAAAGAAATTGAGAAGCAAAAGCTTCGGTAAAAGTAAGATATCTGTGGCGGGCATATTTTTGTTTTTCTTCTAAAAACAAAATAAATATTCTTCCCAGCCAGCACTAAGTAGTCATTAGGAAAAGCTGTTTCTGACGTCTGCCATTGCAGAATGTTTAAAATGTTGCAGTAACAAGCAGTCATTATTGGCGCGTGCTCGCGACTCGAATGTACCCCTGTAATTATTGATTTGCGTTTGACATTTGAAATGTTCACAATATTTTAGTTGAAAAAGTTTCTGTTAAAAATTTCTTTTTTCATACTGGCTGTTTTGCTGACTGCGTTTTTTATTGACCGTACTTGCATCGTCATCTAACCTCTCGTATCTAAAGACTCGTAGAATGCGTAATCAGAATAGGCTGGAATGCTACCTTTTGCTTTTGATACCTTAAGTAGGTTAAGTACGAGTATGTACGTTGTGATTTTAAAAATAGCAAACCACGTTTCGATCGATTCCTGACACCCTTGAGCTGGAATTTGGTACTTAAGTGAGTTTGGTGACGATATAATAATCTGGTAGTATTTTGTAGTAAAATGCAGGCTCTCAACGTTTTATAGCTAGTATCGACTTGACCCTTGGCATGGATATGTAAGTACCTAGTTAAGATGACAATGCAAGTAGAGTCAACTATTTGAATAGTCAGCAAAATAACTTGGTATTAAAAAAAATACATTTTTTTTAAATCCATGCAGGACGCACTATGCATGCATTCATTATAACATTCATTGTACTGTACGGTCGGTTCCCTAACTAATGTATCCACTTTTTCATACTAGTTGCATAGAGAAGTGGATATTTATGTTAGTGCACCAACTGTACTTAGTAGTCCCAAAGGAAAAAAAAAATTTTCTTTGCAAAGCTGTCTAAAATTATGTACCTACCACTGTATAAATATTTTGAATCCTAATACCAGTCATCATAAATATAAAAATGCTTGACCATTCAAAATCGGCTAATTTACTCACTGCCAAAAACTTTTCTAAACTTACAAATACCATAAATATGGGATTGTCACTCTTATATCCAAGTATTACGAAACGACGCGCGAAAAGACGAATACAAAATTGTTTTTAAACATGTATTCGGTCGTGATTTGTCTCCCGCCTCGGGCTATAATCTCGTTGGCGAGGGCGCTATGAAGTTAAAATCGCAAGGCTAATAAAATACTTTGACCCCTTCATGACTTTAACACGCCCACTTTACGGTACAGGCGTCGCCAATAGCTTTATTTACTTTGAAAAGGAAATATCTTCTAGGCTAGTGTTGATACAAAAACACATTGATAAAAAGTCTTGGAATACTCATTATCACTAGAAAACGTTGATATTTGGACTCAGTATTAATGTGCCTATATTTAAATGTTCACGACTGTCTAGGAATAAAAATATCCGTAGGCGCTTTTGATTAGTGAAACTGGTAGACAAGGCACAGTCTAAAAGCATTGCAGCTAGAGATTTCATAGGCAGACATTTTCCTTGGGGATCATAGAAGTGCATAGAGCACCCAGCTCCGAGTTGTATTTAGTTAGGTAGTGTATCCATAGGTTAGGTACATTACCTAACTAAATACAACTGAGTATGCTACATAGCAGGAACGATCTGGAAATCGAGGATACATGGGTTATTCTTCATTTTCCACAATTTTTTGAAGTTCAAATGTCGTCTGGAGCACTGCAAAATCTTAATAATTTAAAAGGTATATTCAATTAACTGAAACAGTTACTTACACGACCAATTACAACAAAAAAACATTTGCAGTGTGGAGGCAGAGAAACTGCATGAACACACATTTCTTGCATAAACGTAGCTATCATAAGGTAGCGGGCGGGCAAAGCTATTGTTTCAGTTTATTGATATGGACCTCCGTAAAGTAACGCCTGAACCAATAAATTGAATAAGTATCCTATTCATTAAACAACCGGCCAAGAGCGTGTCGGACACGCCCAAAATAGGGTTCCGTGGCCATTACGAAAAAAATAAGTAATATTTTTCTAAGGATTTCGTATTTTATACCTTAGGCTGCTATTTACTCATAAACTACTAATAATTCTCAAGCAAACTTAGCCGTTATAGTTTTCCTTGAATGTTTGATATACTTACTACCATCCTGAATTTTTTCAAATTTTTCCACCCACAGGTTTGAATTTTAGAGGGGGGGGGGACGCTCGGTTTTAATGAAAATTTGCTCTTCAAAGTAGAATATTTCGCAAACATATCACTCAATCGAAAAATCGTCTTAGCAAACCCCTGATGGTTTTAAAAGACCTATCTAACGATACACTATAGGGTTGGATCAGTTGGATGAGAAAAATAAATCACCCCCACTTAACGTCTATGGGAGGTACCCTAAAAATTTTTTTTAAATTTTAATTGTACCATTTTGTCGGCCTAGTTTATATACTCGTATATATCCGTGTCAAATTACAGCTTTCTAGCATTGATAGTCCCTGAGCAAAGCTGACAGACAGGCAGACAGACAGACAGACAGTCAGACATGGCGAAACTATAAGGGTTCCGTTTTTGCCATTTTGGCTCCGGAACCCTAAAAACCAGAAAACTGGACTTTCTAATTTCAAAATTGGCCTTTGTAAACACAAAAACTGTTTAAACAATTTTTTAACATACAAAATGGAATATTTTTCGTAGCAACTGTACTCTAGCCCCTTTAGAACTATTCGGATGCGACAATAATTGAAATTCATGCCCGGAGGCATTCATGGCAAATAACTTCATTCAGCATTTAACATCCAATTTGAAGGCGTGTGTTTTGCTCAACAGCCCGCCGACACCCTTCAGATTGGGGCAGTGATTGGGTTAAGAACATACGACTTCTATGCATGTAAGTTTTCATTATCATCATCGTCATCTCAGCCGTAGGACGTCCACTGTTGGACATAGGCCTCCCCCATAGAGCTCCATGCAGTTCATTTTGATTGGCAGCGGCCTGCATCCACCGTGAACCCGCGGCTTTAACCAGGTCATCCGTCCATCTCGTTGGTGGACGTCCTGCGCTGCGCTTCGCTACGGATCGGCATCCGTGGTCTCCACTCGAGAACTTTTCGGCCCCTACAGCCATCTGTTCTCCGTGCTATATTGTCTGTCTATTGCCATTTCAACGAGCTGATTCGCTTGGCTGTGTCGGTGACCCTTGTTCTTTCTACGTAACTCCTAATTTGTGATTCTATCCCGTAGAGAAACCCCAAGCATAGCTCTCTCCATGGCTCGCTGAGCAACTCTGAGCCTATTTATAAAGCCTATAGTGAAACACTACGTCTCGGATCCACATGTCATCACTGGCAACACACATTCAAGTTCTAAGTCATTCAAAAAGCTTATTCTGCAAGTAAGTCGCAAAGCCCGAAGAATTGCGAAACTAAAGTGGCAGTGGGCGGGGCACATTGCTCGCAGGACTGATGGCCGATGGGGTCAGAAGGTTCTCGAATGGCGTCCGCGGACCGGGAGACGAGCTGTCGGTAGGCCTCCAACAAGATGGAGCGACGACTTGGTTAAGATCGCGGGATCGCGGTGGATGCGGAAAACACAAGACCGGTCTGAGTGGAGAGCCTTGGGGGAGGCCTATGTCCAGCAGTGGACGTCTTTCGGCTGACATGATGATGATGTTGAGGTCTCAAAGGGCTCTTTTAGATGACACTTTTTTATACTACTAGCGAATATATGTAAAATAACTAATTAGAGAGGACACTTGGCTTCTTACTTTAAAGTTATAAATTATAACTCTTTACACATCTTTCATAATTATATTATTTTTTATTCTTATAAATTGTTAATAATAATAATACATACCTGTGTCTCGTTTCCCCGTCTGCAGTTTACCACTGTTGGTTTTTATTTTAAAGTCATAATGTTGACCACGCGGTCGCACGGCCTGTTTTGTGTTGTTTTCTTCAGTTCATGGCACTTGAAATGATACTTTTTCTATTTACTTCGTATATTATCATCATTCATTATTATTTGTCACCGAAACGTTATGTAATGTAAGTCAATTTTTATATTTTAGATTATAATAGAAACGAACTGGCCTGGTGATGGCGAATTGTATGTTGTTGTGAGTGATTACTTTACTTGCTCAGTGGTTGTTTGTTCTTGACAATATTTTTTTTTTTCATTTTTTTGGGAACCGGAAGGGTAAAGGCATCGACATCTATGCCGTAAGGTCTATGAATAGAGATGTCAATGGGTAAAGGAGACTGGCTTATGCCTATTTCTACTTCTTGGTAGGGTAGGTAACATTAATTGATAAAATTGTATTTTTTTTGTCGTTTTATTTTTAATATATGGATTTTTTTTTTTACTCAAATTGTATCGGTTTCACTGTTTCATTGTGTTTTTTTAAAATGTATGATGACCAGATGGTCTCAAAGGAAGACCAGCGCCGTTCGCAAGACCGGCAAATTGCTGATTTGGGACCATTTCGTGACATGCATAACTTATTTTTTTTTTGTTGTTTTGTTTGTCACGAATAAATATTTTCTTTCTTTCTTTCTTTCTTTCTTTCTTTCTTTCAAATACTGTGCAACAGTGGATTTTTACTGGGTTAGAGTGTTGCTGCAAAAGTAACTATACCTAACGGCCTGTCGTAATATTATTCAAAGATTGCTAATCTCTAAAGGTCGCTTGCGCACGCTGTGCAAATTACGCTAATTACTTCTAATTATACCGTTTCTCAGTAGATGGCGACACAGCCACGCCAAGTTTCCGCTAGATCGCTACAGGTGGCGTGAGTGCCGTCACATGGAAAACTTCGTGTTCCATTAACTGCACGTTTATAATTAGAGTACTGCACTACGACAGTGTAATACCTAGTTATTTAGATTTTTTAACGGTATTTCTTCCCGCAGTACTATATTATTTTATAGTGCACGAGGCTTTGCTGAGTGGGCAAAATATGTAATTATTGTTTAAAATACTTTCTACAAGTAATAATACTAAGTACTGAAGTTGAACCAAATTTTAAAATCAATTACATAAGGGCCTCTAGACACCACTTTCAAATGGTAAAAATTTGTTTAATTAGGTATAAAATCGGTCCGCAAAATTCAGAAAACTTAAAGTATATAATTTAATTTATAGAGAGTCCTTTGCACCCTATTTGCAGAATAAATATTTGATTTTGGTAAACTTCCCCGTAACAACTTAAGGCTACTGAACCGCTTCTTAAGGTGAAATGTCAAAAATTCATTAATTGCGTTGTTTATTGCTTCCGCGTAATTGGCCCAGTTATGCCCGGCCCCGGCTCGTGCCGTAATTATGCCCGGCTCCGAACTTCGACATTATCACCTTGTACGAAAAAAGATGGAGAACTTGTCGATATCGATACTTTCTGGCTTTATGCTGCAAAATTGCGTAATTAGTGATTTCACTTTTGTCATGATGTAAAAATATTTTGTAAAATGCGATCACTGTGTACCGACTCAAAGTGGGTGACCTTTGACTTGACCTTAACGTTGTTACTTAAATAAAATCTCGCAAAGCTATAATGATAATACCTACCTATAAAATTGTAGGAAAATATCAAGATTCCCTTGAAAATACCTATTTGCGTATCAAATTGGACCGCGGCATCATTTTTTTATGCCTTTTTTATTTTTTACGCCTTTAGCTTCCGCAGTTTCGATTTTCAATGCAAACTGTAATATCTTTTTTCACTTCTTTTAATTAAAAAAAACTATGAGTTGCAATAAGTAGATAGCTTTTGTAATAAATTAAGTAATTGGGTAAACTTGGATACTGCACTACACTGCACTGCATTACACTGGTAGTTGCGAATAGTACCTACCTACGAAACATTTTATTGTGCGATAGACAGTCAACCATATATTGCATGTATAATTTTCGTGCCACAACGGAACTTCTTCAATCATATAGATAGTACTTATATGGTTTACTACCATATCGGTTAACATGGTCCGACTTTTTTACACCACCCAAATCTAACTAAAACTTGGGGATTTTCAAAAAAAGAGTCTACTATTTTCTCAAAGGGCTCAACATATGTTATGGGTGTCCATGAGCGGCGGTGATTGCTTTCCATCAGGTGACTCGCCTGCTCGTCTAACCCTATCATATAAAAATATTATTTTGATATTAATATTTTATTATCGACAGGTACGTACGATACGATCTAGTCCCATCCCTTCGCTATACAACAGTTAATAAAAATATTAACAGAGTGGGGCGTCAAAGAAACAGAGTTAATTTAATTATCCCGCCTTTTAATAAACCGTCCGCTGTCGAGGGCTGTATTATAAGAATTAGTTGAAAATCAGTGTTGTTTGTTTCTTTATTACTTCAGCGTTTTTTGGGATACTTTGAATTTTGGATCACTTTTTGTCTTTTACGGAAATATTGGTTATTTTATGTGATTATTAAATGTTAATTTTAAATTAATACGCGTACTGGTTTCTGAGCAAAAAGGTCTTAAATAATAGATAAACAAACACTTAAAAGTTGATTGACCCAAAAACGCTAAAAACGACGAAAAAATAAACTAAAGCATTTGAAAACACTGTCAACCAGTTTTAACTTGTAATTGATAGCCTTGATAGACTTTAAATAACTTTAAAATCAGGTAAATATTTAGTTGATATCGGTACTGCCGCCTACCGCCGCCGGCGTGCATATGCATGTAATGCAACACCATAATGCAGGCCCGGGGCGCCCCTCTGCACCCTGCGAGTCATTATAATGGTTTACATATTTTGTGTGCGCTATGTGTACCTTGACGAAATTGATTTGTATTATGATTAGTTCGTAGAGCTTGCGTTTGAGCTGGATGAGAAGTGGCGGTGAGACAGAGCCTGATTAAGTTACACTATCATTTACTCTTTATAATGTTTTTTTCATATTAAATGAAGACGAAAGAAAGAAAATAAATTTATTAGACAATCATAGGACAACTAACTAACAACACAAAGTAAATATAGGAACATTCACAGAAACATAGCTCGAGAATCGTGAGGAGAAGTAGAGAAATGTTTCTTTTATAGCTGTGGAGAACTTTAGGTTCACACTTAACTCAAGAGTTATATGAACGAGTATTTATCCTCCCGAGTCCTGACATTTTTTAACAAACTTAAGTGCTTAAGACCTACATAGACGTGGTTGACCTGCTTTGTTATTTTGGACATTATTTCAAAATTCTTAGAATTCTTTATTCAATGAACAATTTGTACTTTATAAAGTACATTCGGCCGTTATTCTTAGTGTTAATTGATCCTTTATAAAGTACGCGAGGACTTTGGAGGATATTACCTAGTTAATTCGACTGGGCTGTGAAAATTCATTTTAGTAATTAAATATTCAGGCTAATTTACATAGCCTAAACAAACGATTGTAAACGCACCATAACATTATAGGTATCCCATAACCATACTTCCACGCACAACCATCGGAACGAATTTCCACCATTTACACGCCATGTATGGCTTCGCTAGGGCAGATGCCCATGCGCAGGGTAAATCCGTTACCCCAATCATACCACCCTAACAACGGTTTTCAATTAGAAAGAATCTCATAATAAAACTCATGTATCGAATTACAAGCTTGATTACTGTTTTTCTAGATATTAAAATTGTAGCTCCTAAGTAACGAAAAATGTTCGACATTATTTTGCACAAAAATTTTTCCCGTATTATTTGAATGTAACCATGACCATATTATGGCTAGCGAATCAGCATCGTAATCCAATGCGGAAATGCACACAGTCTTTAGGGCATTCTCCCGTAGGGTAGTAACTTGAGAGTGAATTGTACATCTATCTAGTAAATTTTTTATTCTACATATTCTACACTATTTTGTAATTATGTTGTAATTATCATAAAATTACTTTTCAGGTTTCACACAAGTTTTGTAGTCCGGTTTTCAAACCACTCGACTTTCCGGTCACCAAAATCCCACGCGTGTTATTTCCATCAAAATTTCCATCAAAGTTCATTTCTTGCATTTAAAAAAAATGCTGCTTAATGTGTTAATGTTTACGCAGCTGTAAAGTAAAAAAATGCTGCTTAATGTGTTAATGTTTACTGTAAACTATAAAAATGACCAGCCACATTAAACGTCATATCATCTAACACGTAAAGTAAATGGCATTACTTATTCCAATGTATGTTCCTCACAGCCTACCTAAAACAATTCAAACATGCAACCAACCCCAAAAACTGTAACTAAACGGAACTCCCAAATCGCTGACGTCACCGTGACACCCTAGACAAAACATCACCAACTTACGCCCTCATCCACCCAAACACTACCAATGTCTTACTACCCTCGTATAAATGACACAATCGTCTGATAAACGGGTAGTCGGGTATACAATGGAACGTTAGAGCGGATGGTACATTATGGTACATTACGGCGTCCGGACTGTTAGGCACTTTGCAGCTTGCTCTTCCGGGAGTGTGTGAACTGTCACCTTGCGTGCAATAGTGTTTGTATGAAAATTAACGGACTACGGAGGTCCGTTATGACACCTGAGAGTTCCCAGGTATTTAAAACAAATGCAGTGGCAGTGTTACTGGTTGTTGTCGAAGTAAAAGATATAAACGCCTAAATATTTTGTTATCCATACCTACTTTATATTATTTTTTTATTTTATAACCAATTTACGAATATGGTACAGTCACTGGCACAACAAGCGTGCATAAAAATATCTGATACGACTCTATTTGTAGGGCCAGAAGGACGTGTCAGATATTTTTGCACGCTCCGCTGTGGCATATTAATGCTAGTGACTGTACCTACGTAGCTTTAGGTTCTAAGTATTTGCTGACTAAAATACAATATTACTTGATATTATCAAAAAAGACAGGTAGTATCGAGTAAATAAGAAAAAAATCATAACCGCTTTCAATGTAGGGGAGGAACACTTATTTTTAATTTTCATAATTTTGTTCCACCGCTTAGTAGGCGTGATGTGATTATTATATATTACTAGCTGATGCCCGCGGCCTCGCCCCCGATGTAGTTATTTTTATAATTTCTAAATCTCCTTTTATAAGAACCTTCTCCTGACAATAGCAAACACAACAAAAAAAGAACTAGCGAAATCCGTCCAGCCGTTCATGCGTGATGCCGTGACCAAGGGAAATAGGGATTCATTTTTATATATTTATAATAACTACATCAGTATGTAAATCTATTCGAGCAATAAGAGTCTGTGGGTTAAGCTGCGGTCAGATAGCTATGAACATAACGAAACTATAAAGATTCTGTTTTGTTATTTTCACAACAGAACCCTAATAAAAATAGGAACGTAAAAAGTAGATTCAGCTTTTTTCCTAGAGCTACTCAATATCCGACTTGTCAAGTGTTCTTTGAGGCTATCGGAAAACAAAGTATACAAACATGCAACGTTGAACTCCGAGTGGCTATTGAGTGGAAACTGGACTTCCGGCGTGTTTACTCGACTTTATGCGAAGTAGGGTGACTGCTAACTTCTATCTTGATAATTGTTAAACTGCACATATTTGTCAAAACATAAAAGTAAAATATTCTGTAGTGGATAGGTACTGTTAATTGTTTTGTTCTTATGAACCATTATAATTTTTATTCAACCCATTGTTGTTCTCTTATTTTGTAAAAAGGTGCTAATGTAAAGTGAATTTAACATCTGTTTACAATTTTGTCAGGCTAATTGTGATAGATAATTGCGGTCTATATGCCGTAGATAATCATATCGAAAATTTGTTGTTATTGCGAGATTAGAACAATCTTAAATAACAGTTTAAGAATCATGATCCGTGACCAGTTATGTGTCCATTTGAACTTTGTTTTATTTTAGGGCTAAGCCAAAAACGATAGCTTAATGCTCATTTATCGAATATCTATTATTTTTAATAGTTATGTATGTAACATAAATATGGACTTTTTAGTGCCCATTTTTCATAAGAAAATCTTTGCTAAAAGAAATCATAGGACCACCACTCCCGAGGAGCCTCGAGGGACTTAACTACTTCCTTCATTTGTCGTCCAACTTCAGATATACCTTGCACTGTCTCTAACTTTTATTTCTAAGCAATAGCTCACATTTTCGACTTCTCCTTCACAAAAATGTTTTGTTGGAAAATCCATTTGTTGCTTTTGACATGTCGTTTTATCTTCGAACTGTAGTAATATTTATTTAAAGGCCTTTGATCGTAAGTGATTTGGTCAGTTTTTAGGTGGCTAGCGGAAAATAGAATTGCTGCCTTCACCAATACTTCAAAGATCAGCAGTAGGTATAGGTGAAAAACTTAAGTAAAGGACTTGTAACACAAGAAAACTATGTCGCTACATTACTTTGATTACTAAAATCTTAAATATACATAGACACAGCCATGTTAAGTACAGACATTCAGTTCATCCTATTAGATAAATTTAGGTATACACAAAATGGGAAATGGAAAGGACCTCAGGCCTTATTGCCTAACGTTTCTGAAGCGCATGATCGCAATCAAATGACAGTTCTTGTATGCGAAATCTGTCATTTGGTTGCGATAGCGAGCGCCAGAAACGTTAGGCAATGCGGCCTCTGTTGTATGTACGAGTAATAGTGCACAGAATTGATATGGAGCTAAAGTCACTTTTCTAATTTGGAAATAAAGGAATAGTAATCAGAAAAATCAATTAAAATAAATCAATAAAACTAAAAAAATATAATTATATAGCAATTCATGAAAAATAAAGGGTACATAGTATTTGTTTGTACGTTTAATTGTTATTGTACGATTGGCACCGAATTTGGCCGCTTATTTATGAATTGTATCTACACTGTTGCATTTTTTTTGTTTACACGGACACGATAGTACTTACAACATACAACAGGTTCTTACTTAAATTTTTCTCGACAAACCTATCAGGTATAATTATGACATTTCATTTTTCATAAATTATTTCAACGGACTTGTCTTCTTTTTGTGGAAGAAAAATATTTCTATGTACAATTATACAAAATGGATCAATATTTCTATGTTTTTAGTCTTGACCGACAGACATGTTGTGGATAACTTTCGTAACGACTTTTTTGGGAATACAGTTTGGTGATTTTCCCTTGTTTTTCACACCGCAGCAGATACTAGAGTCCAGAGGCTCGCGATCGCAATCGAATGACAGATTTCGCATACAAAATCTGTCATTTGATTGCGATCGCGACCATCAGAAACGTTACGCAATACGGCCTCAGATGTCGCAGTTGATAATTTACCGGGGACATGACAAGTCTTAGTGCCAATAGCTCGCTGTAGCAAAATTCCAAGCGTAGGTTCTGATTTTTTTTGCTGTAAATTTAATATTTCATACGAGCTTTTTTGCTGGCAGTATTTGGTTGTCATTTAACCTAATGCATATACATTGGCACCAAAGTCAAACTGATCACTAGTATTGGCTTAAATCGTACTTAGAAAATTTGACACACTAAAAATGCGGCAAGCTAAAAAGAAACTTGTAAAAACGAGTTTATTTTTTGAAACTTCTGGTGATCAAATCTGGCAGTGATATGTTGATGATAATGATGATGATATTTTAGTTCAGAGGTAAGTCTGTGTTTTAGTCTCCTCTAAAATAAAAGCGAAGTAGGTAGCTACGTAAAATACGACGTTTTAACAATCAGTGGATCAAACTCACACCCCACATGTTGATGGCAATCGAGTATTTTGATAGGTCCATTACGAACAGATGTTTCGGTTCTATTAATGGGAAATTTAATTTATTGAGTTTTGTTGATCATTTGGTGATATTATGATAACTGAGTTGGGTAAAGCTCCGAAGCGTTTCGACTTTTAACTTATTGTGTGTTACGAACATTAACGAATATTTCCATTATCGCTACCATTGCTTTTCGTAACATACAAGACACAGCGGTTCAAACGCTTCTGAGCCATATCCAGTTCATTTAATTCAATAAACTCTTGCAATTCTTTCCATACCTATATACTTAGGTGCAGTAACCTTCATTATTACTTGCCAGTGGCAAACGTGAAAGTTTTTGCCACACATTTATGTGTCAGATATTGATCTTGGTGACTGTAACGAAAGTATAGTAGGTAGGTAACAAAAACATATATTTTAACGGTACATTAGATGCAATAATTAATTAAGTTTACAATGCTGTCCTATTAAGGCAACATACTGTATCTCAAAAAATAAAACACATCACCACATTCCTCCGAGTAGATTATTTCTACACACAAAATATTACATTTGCACCCACCAAGCATTGTGCATTCCATACTCTCCCAATGAAATAGCCGTCGTCAAATTGACTGCAAAAATGTCGAACATGCGACATAGACACGGGTGCTACAAAGCGTGAAACCTTATTTACGTGTTGGGGGAAATATCGCCATGTAGCGTTACACTGCGTGTCCGCCAAGTTATGATTTCAAAGTGAGCACGTCAACCACGTCAGTGTAAGCAACCATAGCCGTAATTCCCGTCGTAAATAAAGCTTAACCCAACTTGCGAACTCCCACGATATCACATGGCGCTATGTGGCCGACTGGAATGTCACAGAAATTAGTGCACGTGTCCGAAATAGCCCCCCCAAATGCCGACTTTGATTTACCCTCATTACAGCCAATTACGTTTGCTTCTAACAATTTCATTTTGTATTTTGAATCAGGACGTAATTATGCGATAATTATGGGTTTCGCGAGGGTTGACATGTTGGGTAATTGGGTTTTTTAAGGGTATTGGCGTTATAAAAAATGCATAGATACCTTATGGAATCTGTTTTCAATTATGTTTATTGGGCAAAGCCGGACACGAAAACGAAGTCCTTTTGAAAACAATATTTACATTACAACACAATATTTAATACACCGTAATTTTCTTGATTTCAGTTAACTTTGGCAGAAGAATCACTTGATTGGTAGAAACAACATAGTAGGCAATTAAGTTATTATTAACTACATAGTCTTATTTTGTTTTTTTCGTTGGTACATATAATAACTTCATTGTTAAATGTGAAATTATACATTTTATAGATCTGTCTTATTTTAATTCTTGGTTATCTTTAAAACCAGTAAGAGTTAGGCCACTAGTGGCTTAGAGAAATCAACTTGATTTGACCTGTTGAATGTTTTTTTAAAAATGGAAATTAAAAATAATACGGTGATACGTATAAAAGAAAACATTTTCATGCACAAGGTGTTAAAACTAATCAGAATATTTCAGCCATTGCTCAGTTTGACTGACTCTGAAAGGTATATTTAAAATGTTGGTCCTAAATATAGGACCACAACTTTAACGAAGGTACGCTATAACATAGAGTTATAAGGAAATATTTGTCAACCAGAAATAAAAAACCCTGAAAAATATTTAGATAACTGACTTTATGCAATTTTTGAGTAGAAATAGCCGAAGAAACATAAAATGACGGAACTAGCTTATTTTTATGCCGTTCACATGAAAAAAGTTTAAAAAGTTCATACGACCCAGCCCCTGGTAGAAGCTCGTAAATAAAGTACCTAATAGGATGCCCAAATAGCAATGTTAATGTGCTCATTAATTACTTTCAACATTAAATTAACATGCCTCTACTGTCCGAAAACATTGCGGCACCAAAATTTTTAATTAATTAAAACATTATCTCATCCAAACGCTGACCATACGCCTGGCTACGACTTTACGCAAACCGCTCCAATTTCCATTTTGCCGTACATTGCATATGTTGCATAACAACGGGTGTGCCGTGAACTTGTCGACCGTGCAATGGAAAGGGTATTCATTCTTAGAGTCGCTGGCTGCGCATAGTACGGCCTGGCCATAAGGCGGCGTGCGCACGAGCGTGGCGCGCAGATTTATCAGTACAATTAACCGGCATTATCGTATGAAAGCGCGTGCGCCGACGCAGCTGGCGCGAGACTACGCGGTGCAAGAGGGGTTGAAACTTGAAATTTAGCGTATAGAAAAAACATTTTTAAAACTTAGTAGTTTTTCTAAAAAATGTTAAGTGTTTATATGTGACATTCAATAATTTATCATGGCATTATTTAATGAAAATACCACCATAATTTTAGAGGACTTTAAAAGCAATTACGGCTGTACTCTTATCTCACGGATGTTATCCGTTATATCTTTGAAATCAAATTAGAATCCGTGCAATAAATATAATAATGACAAAAATGCATTGATATAATTCTTAGCTCATTTTCAACACTTCTTGTTGGTTTCGTTTCACTTAAATTTTATTCCACAAATTCTTGAACAAACAAAACGTTAGCTTAAAAGCAGTGGATATGCATACGCATTCGAACAAATATGAACTAGATTCGCATTCAATCAATAACTAGCTTAACATCATTTTAAGTTTAATATCGACAATAACAAACTAATTTCATTTGAAATGGCAGTTCAAATGTTAATGGGATTTATTTGCATTTAGTTATACCGGTTCTTTGTGTAAAAGTTTTACGTAATCTACAGTCACCTGCATTAATATCTGCCACAGCGGAGCGTGCAAAAATATCTGACACGTCCAACTAGCTCTACAGAGTCATGTCAGATAATATTGGTGCTAATGATTGCACGTTTTGCAATGCCCTTCCAGGGCTATCGTATTGTTAGTGTATTAATAATATCATTTTTATGAATGATATTCAAATACATGAAACCAATAAGTTTACCAGAAAGCAATACAAAGTATCAAAACCTGTAAGTCGGCTCCCGAAAATCGCGTGACGTATCGTGATTGTCTAAACGCCGACAGATGTGACGGAATGTAATTGTTTGCCCGCGACCCACGAGCCACGTACATTTCGAATCGGAGACACCCCTAAATTCGACTCGACTAAAATATAAAAAAACTAATGAAAAAGACAGAGATGCCGCTACAACAACAAGATAAGTGCGTCTCTCTCTAATCGAAATCAAATCTAACAGCTTTAAAAGCGATTCATTCACCTCGTCAGATGTTCAATGGGCCGTTTTGGGGTCGGAAGTAGCTTTTTTTGCAAGAAAGTGTTTTTGTGAATATGATTTAGTGATATAAAAGCGGAACAAATGTTGTATTAATACAGAAATTATTTATGTGTTTGCTACTATTATCATTTTACATCTGGTGTACTTAAGTAAGTAGTTTAAACTCGCCGCAAATTATCTAAAAAGTTATTTTAAGGAGGTACCTACGTTACAATAGTTTCTCTGACACAAGGAACTATTTTATTTATTTGTTATTTTATCCCTGAACAAGTGTTTTTAAACTAGTATTTAAGGTAAGATAAATGCAAAGTAATTGCAGATGCGGAAAACGGTTTTATCAATCAATCTTAAATATTTAAACACCTATTATACATTTCAGTTCAATTTCACATTCAGAATAAATAAACGACTCACATTTATAGTACTAAAAAGTACTAACTACATTATCTAAATTAATATTACGGCTGGGACTTAATTATGATCATTTTAAAATTATGTAAGTATTTATTTAACAAATGAAAATGTAAAATATATGTAAGTATGTAAATACTTTATTGTACATAAAACACAAAAATAATACAAAAAGAAAACAACAAAACAAAATAGTACAAAAGTAGTAGTAGTTTTATATATCGTTATATTATGACGTATATAATTACTGTATTGCTTAATTACCTCGACTTTTGGACCACATTGCAGCGGCCGCAAGTTTCTTCAGCAAGTTCATCCTGATTAAGTCCCGGGTGTAAAATCACGAAAGCTTAAAACAATATAGGTACACCTAAAGTCACAACCACAACCCTCTTTGCTATAGGTTAATGACCTATTGTAAAAGTGTCTAAAAAATAATTCTGTAGCGTACGTAACCCCGGAACAACCCGCCAGCTGGCAGCTGGTCTCATTATGGTAATGGGGTAATTTCTAGCTTGTGGTAAGCATCGCCAATACGCCGATAAGATAACGTTTTGTGAGCCTTGATATATTTCGGCCAAGTGCGAGTCGGACTGTGTCATAGTGTGCCGTACTAACATAAAAATTATAAAGATACATAATACGAGTATTTGTTCGTTATTACGAGAAAAATATTCACTAACGCACTGTAACTACATACTAAGAATAATACATAAACTAAAGAAAAAAAAGGTTAACTTAGTACCGAATTTTGATTCCCACGGTTTTTGCATAAAAACTAATTTTAAAAAAGTTCTATCTAGATCCAAGAGATTAACTCTACTTAAGTATTGAAATAAATTAATTACACTTGATACCTACCCGTTACTGTTACTCAAAAAACGCAAAAATTAAGAAGTTAATATTTTTTTGGGCCCGCGTGTGAACTACGGCCCAAGCCCTCTCATTCTGAGTGGAGGCCTGTGCCCAGCAATGGAACGTAAATAGACTGGGATGATGATGATGATGATGAATATTTTTTCTCCTCAAGAGGAATAAGTTATATGCAAAAAAATATAGTTATTAGCGCAAAAACATTCGATTTATGCGAGAAGAAATATATATTTTTTACTATGAAATCATGTATATATAAACACTTTATCAAACATTAAAATGATTTATAGTTTGATTAATTTCTTAATAATAATATTAAAATAATTTTACCAGACCAAAACACTTCTCCATGCATACCCCTTTACCAGGTTCACTTAAGCCGGTGCACACTAAGCAAGTGTTCAAGACGCTATCGTTCCCCCAAGGTCAAGGCCCACCTGTTGCGTCCTCGACCTTACAGTTTAAGAATTAGGGGAGCAGACGACGTCATAATTGTTTGTTATCACGTTTGAGCAAATTATTATAGTAGGTAAGTTTGTTTGATATTCCGTCTTCATCTGATTTATACTTGCACTGGTAAAGATTTTTGAGACGTGCTCAATCAAAGGTTAGGTATAATATTATAACCTCCTAACGTTGGGCGTTATAAAGGACTTATTGTAATTTGAACTTTAAAGTCTATCATGATAGTTTTCAAACTCTATCACATAAAGTTTGATATTCATATATCAAAAATTTGACTTGGGCGTTTGGAGGATAAATGCCAAAGTATGCAATAGTGCCTGCACGAAAGTATGCATTCTAAAATATTTCTCGTTAAAATGGTAGGTTACTTATCCCAATATGTCTTTTTTTAACACACACCAAGAAAGAGGAGGTTACCAATTCGGTCGGATATTTTTTTTTAATTTTTGTTACCTCAGAACTCCGTCGTATGAGTCAATTAGTTTTTTATGGTTGGAATGGAAATATTTCAATTAGGTCCCATTGTCAGCAATTCGGGATCTGATGAGTGTATCCTAGGGAAATAGGGGGAACGCTTCAAATAAAGAAAAACCTATGGTGATTCGGATACATTTAGTAGTAACTCTTGCGTTTTCGGTTCTTTATTTTTTAGCACGGCGTAACGACACAAGGTCCCATCTCCAAACTTTGAACTTATTACCCAGGAAACTGCCCTATCTAGTAAACTTCCACTTCGACTGACTTAATAATTCACGCAAAAGTAGCCGCGAGTAAAATCTAATCTGTAACTTTATAAGCAGCCTATTGAAATGAAAATGAAATACTTTACATAAATTATCATGATAATCATTTTTCTACAGTGAACATGATGAGCGAAATATCCTCAGAGACAGGTATGTAACAACCTTTAAATGCATCTAACTTTTACTTACCTACTTGAACTATAAGTGCAATACATTTTTTTTGTAATAATCGTAGTTAATTTTAAAATTTACCTACTTGTAATTTGGGGTATTACGTCATCAATAGATTCAAGATACAATGCGTGTTCGTGACATAAAAATAATGGATCCGAAAGATGAAAGGGCCTGGTTTTGATAGTGCATGGGGAATGTGCTGCGATATCAGGTTTCACTAATACTAAGTCCCTCCAAAGTCTTACGACCGGCCACGACACGATACAGGCTACCAGTAAGCGTTTTAGGTTCTGTTGATTTCTGTTAATTGCATGAGAAAGCTCGATTGTGGCCTAAACACCTCCTAAAATTAAAAAATGTCCTCTAAAATTAAACCACTTGGTCTTGAATCGATTCGAATCTAGCCTGAAAAGAATCGATGTGAAATATATTTTTTAACCCCGACGCAAAAAGGGGTGTTATAAGTTTGACCGCTATGTATGTCTGTCTGTGGCACCATAGCTCTTAAACGAGTAGACTGGTTTGAATGCGGTTTTTTATTTGAAAGCAGGTTTTCTAGCGATGGTCTTAAACTTGTTTCATCAAAATCGATTTAGCCGTTTTTGAGATATTGAGCTTTTGAAGTGACAAAGTCGGGGGTTCCAACCTTTTGTTGGTTAGGTTATTTGTTGTAAAATCGATTCATCGATTCATTCTATATCATCGTCATTCGTTCGTAATAGAATAATTGCAATATAACTTTTTCCGACACTAATCTGTCCGCGACATTTTTCAAACAATTGCAGTTTTTGTAAGTAAACATGTTTTTTCTGTAATTTAATAGATGGTGTACATACCATCCTACGTAAGTTCAACCTATTAAACTGTGAAATATCTTGTTGGAAATACAATTTTTTGGTAACGCCAGAGACAAT